>NC_041227.1:47253838-47254556 GCF_002837175.3 Physeter macrocephalus | reverse complement strand
AACCACTGCGCCACCAGGGAAGCCCCGATTCTTTCTTTTTTAATGAGAATTCTCTTTGGGATGCCTTTAGTACCCTTGAGATTATTCAGTGGATAAAAATTATATGCATACATATAACTTGTCAGGAGCACATTTGTTCTGTGTGTTAAGCTTGCCTGAATTAGGCATGGCCGAAGGGTTGGTGTCTTGGGGCAGATGTGGATGCTGTATCTCATTCTTGTGTAATTCTTGGATTTCTTACTGAATCTTCTTGAGGACTGTTTGTTCATCTGAGGACAGTTGATCCCTATGCTGGCAATGGACTTGTGAAACTGAATAAAGGAAACCTCATTTAAAGTCTGGAGTCTGGAGGCCAGAAGGGGAGCTCTGATGCCCTACACTCCACCTCCGTTAGAGACCGCGTAGGAAGAGAGGTACCTTGCATTCCCAGCAGGAAGGTATCTACTTTACTGCCCCTGCAGGAGGAAGGAAGAGTTCTTGCCCAGCGCCAAGCCCAGCCTGTTGGAACCCTTGCAGCTCAGCCAATAGGAATCCATCACCACCCTGAACTCTTGCTTTCCTCCAAGGGACTTTGGTTCAAAGCACCCCCCTTGGGCTTCCCTGGTGGCGCAGTGGTTGGGAGTCCGCCTGCCGATGCAGGGGACGCGGGTTCGTGCCCCGGTCCGGGAAGATCCCACATGCCGCGGAGCGGCTGGGCCCGTGAGCCATGGCCGCTGAG
>NC_041227.1:47189532-47253824 GCF_002837175.3 Physeter macrocephalus | reverse complement strand
GCCATGGCCGCTGAGCCTGCGCGTCCGGAGCCTGTGCTCCGCAACGGGAGAGGCCACAACAGTGAGAGGCCCGCGTACTAAAAAAAAAAAAAAAAAAAAAAAAAAATTAACAAAAAAAAGCACCCCTCTCAGCTTCCTCCTTTTCTCTATAAAGTAACACTCCTCTCCTTTGTTTTCTGGACTTGCCTATAGTTTTTGCTATAGCATGGTCGTCCTGAATTGTAATTCTTTGCTATTCCTGAATAAACCCGTTTTGCTGGTAAAATAACTGGATGTTCTCAGCAGACTATTACGATCGGTGTTTTGGAGAACAGAAGGGGGGCTCAAGGACAGTGGTCTACTTATGACCAAGAAAAGCTGTGTCTGAGCAGACAGGAAAAAATTACTCTGTGTGGCCCCAATACAGCTGCCCCTTTAAAAGGAGAATTGACAGAAATACAGATTCATTCGTTCATTGAGTGTCCTCCATGTGCCATATACTCTTCTAGAAGCTGGAGATTCACTAGTGAACAAAGCAGACAAAAATCCCTCCAATTGTGGAGCTTACACTTTTAACAGGGAGAGATACAAGATGAGAACACAAGTAAAGTACTGAGCATTTCAGATGGTGCAGTTTAAGTTGGGGCAGAGGGAGGGTTGCCATTTTCACAAGAGTGGCCAGAGAGGGTCTCATTCTGCAGGGTGACTTTTGAGCAAAGCCTGAAGAAGGTGAGAGCACAGACCGTGTACCTGGAGCAGGATGAGGGAAGAGCAAGTAGGAAAGGCAGCCTAGCTGGGGCAGAGTGGCCGAGGGGCGAGGGGTGGGAGGAGAGCGCAGAGAGGTGACTTGGCATTTCTGAGACTGCGGCTTCTGCTTTGGTCTCTCTCAAATTGTCAGTGTATTGATGCTATTTGGAGCCGTGACCCTTGTTGTGACCCCCCAGTGAGCGAACGTAGATAGAGACAAGAAGGCCTCTGGCGGCTTTCCACTGCCGAGGGTTGTGGAGACCTGGCAGTGAGGTTGGAGGAAACCAGCGGAGTATGGGGTCTTGGAGACCAAATGAAGAAAGTGCACCAAGAAAGATGGGTTGAGTAGCCGTCGGCGCTGCTGGTAGGTGATGTGAGATGGGGGCTGGTGTCCTTAACGTCTAGCAACCTGGAGATTGTTGGGGACCCTGAGTTGTGCTGGTGGGAGATGGTAAAAGCACATTGAAATGGCTTTCAGATTGAGCTTTAAACAGCTCAGAGCCCTTTGAGAAGGATTGTGTCTTAGTCGTTTTTGTCCTTGGCTTAAGATACTGTCTTGCAGGTCTGTTCTTGATAAATATGTACTGAAAGAAATGACTCGAGCTCTTAGAAAACACCTGCAAGATGTGCGGAATCCACCCGCCCGCCTGTGCCCTTGAGTACAGCGTTCGCATCCCCATCCTGAGACCCCTGACCTTTATCAAGGAAGCGGCTGCTTCCCTTGTGGTTCATGTCACAGCCAGGAGCTACCTCTGCATTGGTTTTACCCATTTTGGCCTCCCACCTTTGATAAAGAAATCTAGTTTAAAAAAAAAATCAGATCAAGTGAGAAATTCTATCTGATTCCTTTTATTAAGGATTCAGAAACAAGCTATGGCTTATGTGTTTCAACATGCCACTAGTGTTGAACGTCGAGGCTGAATTTATTGGTCGAAGTCTCCCACTATGGATGTGGATTTGTCTGTTTTTTTTTCTGTCAAGTTTTGCTCTATGTGTTTTGAGTCCATAGTTTACATGCATACACATTGAGTTGTTACTTGTTTCTGTGGATTGACCATTTTATTATTATAACATGTCTTTATATCTAATATTACTTTTTGCTTAAAAATCTTTGTCTGATATTGGTATAGCTACCCCAACTTTGTTTTAAGAGTATTTGCATGATTTATGTGTTTTCCAATCTTTTATTTATTTATTGAGATATAGTTGACATACATTCTATTAGTTTCAGGGGTATACCATAACCATTCGATATTTGTATATAGTGTGAAATGGTCACCACAATAAGTCTCGTTAACATCTGTCACCATATGTAGTTACAAAAAAATTTTTTTTCTTGTGAAGAGACTTCAGTCTTTTATTTTCAAATGTTCTATATTCTTTTTTTTTGGCCGCAGTGTGCGGCTTGTGGGATTTCAGTTCCCCGACCAGGCATTGAACTCAGGCCCTCGGCAGTGAGAGTGCAGGGCCCTAACCACTGGACTGCCACAGAATTCTGAAATTTTCTATATTCTTTTTTTTTCTCGATTTTTTTTTATGTGGACCAGTTTTAAAGTCTCTATTGAATTTGTTACAATATTGCTTCTGTTTTATGTTTTTTGGTTTTTTGGCCGTGAAGCATGTGGGATTCCAGCCCCCGACCAGGGATTGAACCCGCACCCCCTGCATTGGAAGGTGAAGTCCCAGCCACTGGACTGCCAGGGAAGTCCCAATTTTCAATATTCTTAAATTTATTTCTCTTATAAGGTGGATATGGATAGTTTTTTAAAAATCCAGATGATCTACTTTTTAAAAAATATTGATTGATTGATTGATTGATTTTTGGCTGCGTTGGGTCTCTGTTGCTGTGCACGGGCTTTCTCTAGTTGCGGCGAGCGGGGGCTACACTTCGTTGCGGTGCGTGGGCTTCTCACTGCGGTGCCTTCTCTTGTTGCGGGGCACAGGCTCTAGGTGCGCAGGCTTCAGTAGTTGTGGCTCACGGGCTCAGTAGTTGTGGTGCACGGGCTTAGTTGCTCTGCGGCATGTGGGGTCTTTCCAGACCAGGGCTCCAACCCGTGTCCCCTGCATTGGCAGGCGGATTCTTAACCACAGTGCCACCAGGGAAGCCCTGTACTACTACTATTTAAGTGGTCCCTCTAGAGATTACAGCATGCATCCCTGACCTATTCAAGTGTAAGTTGGTTCTTTTGTCACTTACCAGAAAATGTAAAGACTAAAGGTTAAACTAACACAAGTTATTTACTCCCCCATTGCTTTTTATACAGTTGTTGTTTATTTTTTTTGTATGTGTATGTATGTATGTATGTATGTACGTATGTATTTATCTATTTATTTGGCTGCGTCGGGTCTTGGTTGCAGCACGTGGGATCTTTGTTGAGGCGTGCAGGATCTTTCATTGCGGCGCGCGGGCTCAGTAGTTGTGGTGCGGGCTTAGTTGCCTGCGGCATGTGGGATCTTAGTCTTACAGCTGCACCGTCCAAGGTAATTTGTCATTTTTTGGTGCCACCGTTAAGATTTTCTTCTGTGTCTTTGGTAAAACTACTGAAGTTTTACTATCATGTCTGTTTATCTGGTTTGGGGTTTGAAGTACTTTTTGAATCTCTGGCTTGATGATTTTCTTGAATTTTGGGAAGTTCTCAGTTATTAGCTCTTCAAATATTGCTTCTGCTGTATTCTCTCTTTCTCCTCTCCTTCTGGGATTCCAGTGACTCATGTGTCAGACCTTTCTTCTTTTTAAGTCTTTTCAGTAGTTTCTGTCCTTACCATGCTTCAGAATGTATATTTTCCAGACCTATGTACCATTCACTAATTTCTCTTCAGTTGTGTGTAGTCTACTGTTATGTCTGTGGAGTTAACTTCATTTGTTATATTTTTCAGTTTTAGTGTTCATTTGATTTTTTTTTTTTAATATTCAGTCCCCTGCTCAAACTCTCCAGCTTGTCTTAACTTACTGAACACATTAATCACATATATTTTAATGTCCTGTAATTTTAAAATTGGGGTGTTTTGTGGTTCTGTTTCTGTTGTCTGTTTTTCTCTTGTTCTTGAGTCAGTTGGTCCCATCTCTTAGTATGCTGGGCAGTTTTTATTGAACACCAGAAATTGTATATGAAAAATTCAGAGATCGTTTGAAGTTCCTGATCGTAATTTTCTCCAATGAGGGCTTATTTTTGCTTCTGACTGGCCTTTAGTGTGGGGACCTCACGCTTTACTCCAGCCAGGAACCAATCTGATTTGAACACAAGACTTCAGTCTTTGGGCAGGCTGGTCTATTTCAGGTTTATCCCTTCTCCTAGGATATAGCCCATTGGGGTCCCAACTGAAGGCCTGGGGTCTTCACCAGGGCCCACATCTTTGGTGCAGTTGGAACACCCACTTAAGAATTCTGGAAGTTTTCACATTCTCAGCTTGGAAGTCATTGCTTGAGAACCTCAAGGAGAAAAGTGGGACTGTATGTTTGACTTGCCTGTCTGTCTTCCTTTTTTCTCTCATGCTTTGGCCCCTTAAGAGATCTCATTTCCTTGGTAGCTATCTTGTGCCTTAAAACAGATGAAAACATTTCTGTTTTCTTTCTTTTTTTTATAAAAAAGTATCAAATTTATTTCAATATCTAGTTTCATTTTTAAGTTAAAGCTTTTAGACAATTTTTTTGTAATTTAAGATTCATTATCGGAGGTGAGGAAAATGTTAAAAAGCTATTAATTACTGACAAATAAAATTATTAACCATGCGTTTATAAAAGACATGTTAAAGAGTAAAAAGTTCCAGTTACACTACTTAACTGAAGGAAATATCTTCAACCCTTTATTTCTAATTATAACACGTTCTCATTTTGACATAATTTACACCTTTTTCACCCAATTAATACTATGCTAAACAAAATTTTTCCAACTGTTAAGCTTTTCTTTACCATTTATGAAATATGACTTAACTGTTACTCTTTAAAAGTTCCTTAAAAGAAATTTGAAATTTTAATTTTCACCATGAACCTGTTTGATCAAAAAAGTAAAGGACATCACTACCACATGAATTAAAAGAATGGAATAGAAAACAAAAGTGGTATTATATAATCAGCAAATTATTTGATAAGACATTTTAAGTATTTCACATTTCTACTTAGCACAAGTGAGAATTAACTGGTTCTACAAGGCTTGGCAATTTTACTCCAAGCTTTAAATCAGTGTTACTCTACTCAAGTCATCACTAAGAAAATGGCAGTGTTCATAAGTACAAAACTTGTTTTATCCAGTAAGTGGTATTCTACATAGTCAAGATAATAAGAGAATTCTTTATAAAAATTAGATTTTAAAAAATGCAGAATGTCTGGTAATTACCAGTATCTCAAAAGCTAAAATGAGAAAAATACAGAAAATAGAAGTACTCGTTGAATAACATTATTTTGCTTTGAGGAAGCCAGAAATGATTTTATTCCAAGAAATAAGTAATAATGATAAAAGATGTGATTAATACACTGTATCTCTTTTAAGCCAAAGCACACTTTTCACCTCAGGACAATTCTGATTTTTTACATTCTTGATCACCTTTGTCCAGAACAGGACCCCATTTTAAGCCATTATTTGAATAGAGTCCATAATCTAAAGCCATTTTTCTCCACAGGATGTTTTCACTTTAGTACATATGCTGCAAAAAGGCAAATGACTAAATCAGTTATAAAGAATTTGTAGCATAATAAATGCCAATTTACAGTAACTGTCAACAGACTTCTACACCGAAGCCTGAAAGTTGCTACAGTACAGGTGAGAACTAACATGATTCTTCCATATGCTCAGACTTAGTTTACTAAATAATACTGTCATAAGATTGGAAAAGAAACCTTAATGGGTCCTTCCAAAGCTGCATAATTTTCCAGACAATTTTCCTCTGGTTGCAGAGCCTGTTCATTCTTTCAGTCCTTTTTTAGTCCTTTAGCTTTTGCAGTATTTTCTTGACTTTTTTGTTTCTTCTTTTGCTCCTTTTCCCTGGCCTCAATCATCTTGGCCAGTTTCTAAGACAGTACAGCACTTGCTAGAAACAATGGAGTTAGGGCCAAAATAACTGTTGTAAGGAAGCCATATGGGTCCTTTGCAGCCCATTCCACAATATACTCAGCCCAAGCCTTTATATCAAACATCTTTGTAGAGGCCTTATGCTTGAGTAGTGATCTCTAATTTTGTCCTGGGATTATTAGCCAATCACAATTTCAAATGACCCTTGGTTGGTTGTCTTCTTTAGCTCTACCATACACTTCTGAGAGAATGCTTAAATTCTATATACTTGGGCCGTTGGCGCGGTGGCCACCTCTGCTGGGCACGGGGGCAAAACCGTGGCAGTGGCTGCCACCAGCCTCCCCTGCATCGCGCCCGGCACGGTGGGCTCGGACCCTCACTTCCAGCTCTCTGTTTTTCTAATTGTCCTTGCAGGTGGTGAGGTGTGCAACAAGCAAGTCCGCCTTGCACACCAAAATCCAAGGCTCACTTTATTTTATATATCAGCTGTTTACTTAGAGCTTGATTTAGATGAACGCTTATATTAGGTAGTTCTGTTGTGTGGCTTTAAAAGTCAGAAAAGTCTGTGAAGAGAAGAGTCCTGATAGGCATCCCTGTTTCTCTGGACCTGCCTTAAGCTGCCTCTGGCAGAGAGGCTGTCCCGCCTTGTGGAAATCAGAGTAAATGCTCCATGGGTTATACAACTCAAACGTTCTTCAAGGTCCAGACACCCACCCCATTCACCCTCTCAATACTGTCTAAAGGTAAATAATCTGAATAATTGTGTGTCCTTCCAAAGCGTCTTTATAAACATATAGAAATTAATATGAACATATTCTTATATTTTTAATGCTTAATACATTTTAAAGTAGGAATTTTCTTTTGAGAAATGGACGTGACCTAAAAAATTAGGTCCATCACACAGAATGTGGTATTCATTGAGTATAAACTCTAGACCTATTGCATATGTATTCGTTTTTCAGGTGTAAAATGAATTTACTAATCACTGTAAACAAATTTAGAGTTTTCTTTTGTTTGGATTTTTTTTTTTTTTGCAGTACGCGGGCCTCTCACTGTTGTGGCCTCTCCCGTTGCGGAGCACAGGCTCCGGACGCGCAGGCTCAGCCGCCATGGCTCACGGGTCCAGCCGCTCCGCGGCATGCGGGATCCTCCCTGACTGGGGCACGAACCCGCGTTGCCTGCATCGGCAGGCGGACTCTCAACCACTGCGCCACCAGGGAAGCCCTGTTTGGATTTTTATTGCTTGTATCCATCTGAGTGTTGTTGCCCTGTTCCCCATGTGACAAAGGTGGCTGGGTGGATTAGTGGCCAAGTTCACTGTTGGGGAAGAGTGTGAACGTAACTAACTGGCCTGAATGAGAAACAGACTCAGGGCTCTGGTGGATAGAGCGTTACCCAGCACAAACGCCAGACGGGTTCAGCCCCACATGCCGTGTGTGCACAGGATACGTGCACCTGCCATAGCATGAGTTGCTGTGCTCAGCATTCGCTCTGCAGCACAGCAGGCCCACGTTTGAGCCCACGTCGCCAGCACTGTTGCTGGGGGCGGAAAACAGGCCCGCAGGTATACCTGTGCTGGAGCCCTCCCGCCCCCACTGGGGGTTCCGGTCCTCTGCTGGTCTTGGATTCCCAGCCATGTGGCTGTGCTCCACCCTCAAGGCAGCCTCCGAGGGCCACAGGTGTGGAAACTGCAGTGTTGAAGGGGCCTGATGAGGCCTGGCGCTGTGCCCTGAGGTGGCAGCCTGAGCCCGGGTTAGGCCAGTGACAGAGAATGCTTTTAGACATCCTAGCATTGAAGGAATGTCAGACTTGCCCCTTGGTTCTTTGAAATTTGGTTCGCTTTGGAATGTAAAGTTTTGTGGTGCCGCCTGCAGTTGTGCTGGAGATAACATAAAGATAAACATTTCCATGGTGAACAAAGACTGGCAAATAAGAGCAGCCCAGGCCTTTTGTTTTCACAGGGTCCACCCTATGTACATATGGAAACAGTGGATGTATCTTACCTAGTTGGGCTTTCTCATAAGGTGGTCAGCATAAGTTCATTTGGATACAGTGAACGTCCTTTAAAAAGAAAATCCTGGGCTTCCCTGGTGGCGCAGTGGTTGCGCGTCCGCCTGCCGATGCAGGGGAACCGGGTTCGCGCCCCGGTCTGGGAGGATCCCACATGCCGCGGAGCGGCTGGGCCCGTGAGCCATGGCCGCTGAGCCTGCGCGTCCGGAGCCTGTGCTCCGCAACGGGAGAGGCCACAACAGAGGGAGGCCCGCATACCACAAAAAAAAAAAAAAAATTAAAAAAAAAGAAAATCCTTTTGAAACATTGTGAAAGAAAGCTTCATAAGCAGAAAAATCAAATAACTTATAAAAGCAAAGTACCCGAAGATCTGTGTTTCTCCCTAAGGTTTTCACTTTCTGGATAGACGTCTATGTGCTGCGTCAAGGAAAGCAGACACGGGTGTCCTGTTAGCTTAGAGAAGGGTTGAGGATTACATGGTGATGTTACAAGATGAAAAGGGTGACCCGAGGCTTGGAGTTTCTGATTTCTGAATTACTTCAAGGGAACAAATCATACTGTTATATGAACAGAATTTTGACTTTGACTACTAGATTCATAAGTGTATGTTTTAAAATTTTTAATAAGCCACGTTTTGAAGGTCACCGATTTGTTCTTGTAGCTTCAGCCCCAAGAACTTGTCTCCTTAGCAGAGTTCTGTGGGATCTCAGGGTTGCAGCCCTCAGCCTCCCGCCTCGCTTCAGGTTATTGACTGATGACTGATTCAGACCTGTGTTAAAGAGGTGATGGGTCTGCCATGGGATCTGCTGCTTTGAAATCAGCAAAGACCCATGTCTAGAGTGTCTGGCTCAGTTTGAAAGACCTCAGGGGACAGGCATAGATAGCATCTCTGTAAATTACTCTGAATTGCCTGCAATTTGTTGGGAGTTGCCACTTCTAAATGTTTATTGTGACTGTGAGTGCGTGAAGTGTGATTGGCACTTCTTTGGAACTGGTAAGTTCCTTGGAGCTTGTTTTTGAGTGGTCAAAGCTGGAGGGAGGGGCTGAAGTCTCCAGGGGAGGGTAGTGCCGTATGCAGGCTGACCCCCATCATTGAAACGAGAATGATTTATTAAAAATCATGGTGACAGATTCTGTGAAACATTTTTTGTTCCACTTTAAAAAAATATATTTATTTATTTATTTTTGGCTGCGTTGGGTCTTCGTTTCTGTGCGAGGGCTTTCTCCAGTTGCGGCGAGTGGGGGCCACTCTTCATCATGGTGCGCGGGCCCCTCACTATCGCGGCCTCCCTTGTTGCGGAGCACAGGCTCCAGACACGCAGTCTCAGTAGTTGTGGCTCACGGGCCCAGTTGCTCCGCGGCATGTGGGATCTTCCCAGACCAGGGCTCGAACCCTTGTCCCCTGCATTGGCAGGCAGACTGTCAACCACTGCGCCACCAGGGAAGCCCTGTTCCACTTTTTAACACTACCACATAAACTTCCTCTTCATCAAATCCATGTAACCTAAAAATCTGATGTGAAACATTTGTGTAAGTCCAGGTCCTGAAGATATTTCTGCTGACATTTGAGAAACCGGTTGTGAGCAGAGAAAAGCTGATTCAAATTTGCAGTGTTTACACTAAGCAGAGAGGAACGGGGTTTCTGGTTTGGTTGTCACCATGTTTGAGCTCTCGTTGGCAAGGTCCACATGTGACTTCTGTATGGCGCTTTATAATTTTCAAAGTGGTCTTCATATATACTGTTCCATAGATACCAACAATTGCTCTGCAGCAATAAACATCCAGGGACGTGTTATTATCAAAGTTATATAAGAAATATATTTGGTGCTGGAAAATTGAAAAATACAGATAAGTGAAAAACGATCTGATACCCCACTGCTCAGAGGTAGCACTGTTCTATGTGGATCCCTCTGGAGTCTTCTTGACACATGTATAATCTTTTCCCTGGGAAGATGGGCTCCATAATCCACCTCACCCACAATGTGAATTTTCAACAGTTATTATAAAGAGTTACTGGTTTGCGTAGCATAGCTACATAAAAGATTTGTGGCAAAGAGGAAATTATAACAGGTGGATCCCCCCATCCCAGCTTTCTCCTCTGTGAATCTTTCAAGTCAGGAGTGCTTGGCCTCCCTTGAGTATGATGTTCTTCTGACTTCAGAGCCTTGAATATGCTTCGTTAAGCATCGTACAGGAAGTTAGGTGGAGTTGTGGGGTTTGACTGTGACCTGCAGCCTTTACCACACAGCCTTGTCCTGTTCCTTGTGTGGGGCACCGTGCAGGACAGCATGGGGACCCATCTGAGTTGAGGGCCTTCTGCATAGTCTGGCCCTCGGCATTGCCTTGTGTATGCTGTTCTGTAGGATGCTTGGACTCCTTTCAAAGAGGCGACCCTTGTCGGTCCACTTTGCAGGGGAGGAACCTGCCCAAGGTTAGTAGCTGGTGAGTGGTGGTGAGGGCAGATTGGGCCCTGGCAGTCCAGTGGTTAAGACATGGGCTGTCACTGCCCAAGGCCCGGGTTCGATCCCTGGTCTGGGAACTAAGATCCCGTGAGCCACGTGGCATGGGAAAAAAAAGGTGGACTTACAAGTGAAATGAGGAAGTGTCCTCGCCATCTGTGCCTTTGTCTTCGTCGTTTTTCTGTGGTTTTGAGGGCGCTGTAATGTGAGAAGATGCGCTTTGGGGCAAGTGGCCTTGATCGGGAGCCGCCCTGTCTGCCTTCCTCCTGACGGGTGGGATCGGACGCAGGGCGAGCCCCGCATGTCTGTTGGGGTCTGGGTGGGAGCTCCTCCCTCAGTGCTGGGCTCCCTGAGGGTGGCAGGGAGAGAGCTCTGGTCTGGGTGCTCTCCCCCCACGTCATTCTATGGACTGCACTCTCTGCCGCTGGAGCTGGTGCAGTGAAGGGTGGGCTCTGGCCTTGGCCCGCTGTGGAGCTGTGCAGCCCCAGAGGAGAGTGGTTGCCGGGCGGTGGAGGGCGCGCTTCAGCACCCCAATCCTCAGGCAGCACTCGGCATGAGAGGGCCGACGTGCGTGGACTGCAGAATCCATGTGCCAGCAGGAAAAGCAGACGAGAGGGGGCGTGTGCTCCTGTGTGAGATTCTAGAGAACACAGTGATGGGTGGGGGTGGGGCTGGACAGGGGATCGGAAGGGGCACAAGGAAACTGGGGTTGTGGACGCGTTCATCCTCTCGGTCACGGTGGCGGCCGCACAGGGTGGACGCGTGTCGGAAGCCCTCACACCGCGCTCTGTAATTGTGTGCAAGACATCATGTGCCTTCTCTCAGGGACCCAGGGTTTTAGGAGCACAGGGGACGCAGCGTCCGTGTTCCTGCAGGCCGGCCGAGCAGACCAGATGGCAGCTCCCCTCATCCTCTGAAATGGGGATGATAAACCCCGCTGTTCACAGGGGTGTACCTTTAACCTTTCTTATGTTTGAATATACAAATGAATTACGTATTCTAAAAGTTAAATCCTCGAGTTTGCTTAGAGAGAGAGAAGCTCTCTGTCAGAAGCAGCGTGGGGAAGGTCAGCCATGTTCTCTTACACTCATTCAGCATCGTTGTGGTTCCTGCCCATGAATTCCGTAACTATACTATTTTCTGTGGGTTTAAAAACAGAGAACAGGAACCAGAGCCCACCTCTCCTGATGCTTTTCCTGGGCAGCAAGACTCTGCCCTCCTGCTCATAGGACGAGGCCGCCCGCTCCCACTTAGCAATTTGCGTGGGCCTGTGGGGCTCATTCTGGGTCTGCTCTCCTCGGTTTACAGGTGTGGAAGCCAGGCGTGGTCACAGAACCAGCCGAAGGCGGAATGGGGCCGGTTCCTGCTGACGACAGGCAGGTGGGTCCGGCAGGTGGGGCGAGCTCACCAAGGCCTAGCCCAAGCCGCAGCTCTCCTCACGCCACATCTGTGAGTGAGGGGGTGAGCGTGGGCCAGACCTTGAGACAAGAGGTTTCTGGATTTTCTTGCACCTTGAAGAGTTGATGGAGACCCCAGAGAAGGAAGCAACACTGCCCCCTCTGCTCCCCTAAACAGAGGAAGGCGGGATTCCTATTTCCAGAGTCAGGGTCTTCTGACCAGCCCTTCAGTTGGAAACAACTGCGGAGTCTGGATGAATTACGTAGCACTATTGGAGGCACTGCAGTGTAGGAATTAAGATACGTGGCAGCTGTGGCCTGTGGGCTGGGGAGAGGCAGGTGGAGGCCTAGACCTGCCCGGGAGGAAGGGCCAAGGCACGAGTGGGCTTCAGCCTCTGCTCACTGAGGACCTGTGCTGCGGTTCCCGTGGTAACCGATGCGTGCACGGTGGATGGTCTCTTCAGGGAAGAGAGTGGCATCGGCAGGGTGGGGACCCTGGGCAGCGCGGCAGTCCCCTCCCTCCATCACACTTCCGCCCTTCTAGGTCCCCTGGCCTCAGACCCTGAAGTGTCCGTGGCCCGGAGGGTTTTGAGCTCCCAGGTGCTGCAGGGCTGCACGTGCAGAGATGGAGCAGGGTGAGCGTGGCGAGGGGTGCAGGGCCGAGGCAGCAGCGCATGTTTGCCTTAAAGACCAGGTGGCTGCGCCACCAACTGCCTCCCCGTGGGCAGGAGGAAAGCACGTTTTCCTTAATGCCGAGGACCACGAGTGTGTGCACGGATAGATATGCTGTTTCAGCAGGTGGTATGCCGGTCACATTTCGGATGGTTTGTTTCGTCCAGAAGGTGTGACCTTGAATCAGTTAAAGGCCTTGATGGAGGAAGTGCTCTCAGGAGTGGACTTGCTGTCCCTTTGGGGTAGTGATTCTGGCCACGTGGCAAGCCTCCCACCCAACAGCTCCCACTGCAGGCCTCTATGAGGCTTGAGGTGTGCAGTGGTGCATCCCCCAACACCTCCGTGTGAGCAGGGGCCCCCACAGTGCCCAGGCCAGCCCCCCGCACGCAGATGTGGGCCTGGGACATGGTGAGGCTTGAGCTCAGTGAGGAGTAGGTGTGTTGGGTGAAGATGGGTGTGACTTCCTGGGGGTTGGGCCCTGCCAGTTCCAGCACGTGTGGCACTGAGCAGAGGATTGTGGGTTGAGACACGAGGCTGCCATGGTCGGAAACGACTCCAGCATCCAGAGTCAGGAAGTGGGTGGCAGGGTGCTGGGTACGGAGGCCGGGAGGGCTCCCAGGGCTGTGCTGAGGCCCACTATTGAGTGGGCCTCATGTCTGACCGGTTGGGGAAGCCACGTAGGCTCCGTCTTTCCTCTGGTCTCTGTTTATTTTCTTTGTCTGAAATGACCTTAATCATTGTTCACATCCCTGCCCTGTCCCACACTGTTTCGTTGGCTGTGTTCCCAGCGGTACCTGGCACGGAGACAAGTGCCTTTCCTGCTTAACCTCAGGTTGTAGCTGGGCCATGTCCCCACGTCGGCAAGTGAATGCATCGCGTGCCAGGAGCCATTCCGAAGCTGCCACCTGCCGGAGGAGAGATGGGCACCGCACAGCACAGTTAGCAACTCCGTGTGGGCCAAGGCCCAGTGACTAGCAAGGACCAGTGTCCCACAGGCAGATTTGGGATTTTAGGGGCCAGTAGAATCACAAGTAAAATTCTAGGAGGCTACTGCCTCCTAGAGGCTACTGCACTTGTATGTGGCCAAATTACAACATTAAAAAAAGCAAACTGCACCTTATTGGCCCCTCAGAGACCTCCCACCTTGCTTAGGAGAGAGTTAGGGAGTGGAGTATCTGGTCTCCGGCGTTTCCTCCAGACCAACGTGAAGGCGAGCGGCACAGGGACTCTCTCACGCGGCAACCAAAAGCCTTGCTTCTCAAATTGGGCTTGTGAAGCTGCTGCAGGACGGGAACCTGAGTGTTTCTGGAATGCTCAGCGGACTTGGTAAGCCACTTAAGGCATTACTTTTATGCCAGAACAAGCAGGAGCATAACGTGAAGCATAATGTATGTGCCTGAATTTCTGAGTAAAAAATCACAAGACTTCTGCTGAAGGATGCTGACCAAGGTGGAGAAGTGATTCCATGAGGTGTCACCCGCTGGGCTCTGCGGGGCTGTGTGGGGTGAGCACTCAGGCTGGGCTGCAGGTGGTGGGGCCGGCAGAGAGGTCTGATCGACATTCCTCCCGGCAGTGGTGCAAGTTAGGAATCCTCTTTCATCCAGAGGATTTCCAGGGGGTAGGAGGTCTCCCATTAAATGGAGGAATCACACTTATAGTATTGGACAACCACACAGTTCAGGGCAAACTGCTGAGAATAGCTAGAAACGCTGGGAACTGGTTTTCTTTTTAATCAGATTGAAGCCTTTGGAGAGCTAACCAAGCAGGAAGGAATGGCAGCCCCATCGGAGAAGGGAGCCCAGGGAGACAGTCTGGAAAGTGTGGCTGGTCCTTGGGCTCCAGGGGACTGGGGCCTGCCTGGGAGGAAGGTGCCCCACACGTGGGTCGGGATCCCCCCGCCACCCTCTGAGAGCCTGCAGCCCAGCCCGGACTCTCTCAGTTCCTGACTTTGGATTAAGGTGGCTGCATTCCTAGTGCCCCAGCCACAGGCCAGGGTAAAATGCATACGCTGTGGGGAAGAAAGCGTCATCCCAGGCGGCCAGTTTAGAAAGATTTTCACACAGTGTCTGGCTTTCCATCCAGAATAACCAGGTACTGAATGAAAAATAATCAGGCACTCAAGAATACAAGACAATGTGATAAAAAATGCGGAGGAGGAAGCCTTGGGGATCTAGGTAAGGAGGTTTACGGATACCTCCTTGGTGGAAATCTGTCAGGGCTGGGGCTGGGAGTGGGGGAGTGTTCTCAGACAAACTCTGGGCTCTGGGAAGAGCAGAGCTGGAAGGAATCGATGATAATCCACTGGATAAAATAACAATCCACTCGGTTACATAGGACGCCAACTGATAAATACAGATCAAGTGATGGGTGGGAACAGGATTTGTGTATAATCTCAAAGTATCTCCGCCACAAATTACCTCTTAATTACAAAGGAAAAGTAATAAATTTAGAGTGGAAACACTTGGCGGGCACTGGGTTTGCCACCGATATTGGGACCAACCGGCATGGTGTTTTTCTTTTTTTCTTTTTTTATAAATTTATTTTATTTATTTTTATTTTTGGCCGCGTTGGGTCTTCATTGCTGCGTACGGGCTTTCTCTAGTTGCGGCAAGCGGGGGCTACTGTTTGTTGCACTGCGCGGGCTTTTCATTGTGGTGGCTTCTCTTGTTGCGGGGCACGAGCCCTAGGCGCGTGGGCTTCAGTAGTTGTGGCACACGGGCTCAGTAGCTGTGGCGCAGGGGCTTAGTTGCTCTGCAGCATGTGGGATCTTCCTGGATCAGGGATCGAACTCGTGTCCCCTGCATTGGCAGGCAGATTCTTAACCACTGTGCCACCAGGGAAGTCCCGTGGTTTTCCTTGAGGTGATATAGCATTGCTTCTGTGACGTTCTGCCAGAAATGTTAGATGCAGATCTCACGTGAGACATTCTGTGGAACGACTGGCCCAGGCTCTTGAGAATGTCACTTCGGGAAGGGGGTGGACTAGGAGCCAGGTTGAAGGCGGCTGAAGACACGACAGTCAGTGTGTGGCTGTGGCCTGCATCTTGGAACATAGGAATAGCTCTAGAGGCCACTCCTGGGACAGTGGACGGGGTCTGAGCTCGACCTCCATGTCAGGGTTGCACTGCCTGCTGTTTTTGGTCTGTGGTGTGTCTGTCCGCTGTGCGTCCCAGGTGTGGGTTGATGTGGCACTCTGGCCTCAGGCGCTGGGCCTGGAGGAGAGCCTGCCTGGGGCGGGTGTGGCAGGGGGGCAGCAACAGGGCGGGTGGGTGGGGCTGGCACCACCTCACCTTCCCAGGAGCTGCGGGAGGTGGAGAGGTAGATGATGAGGAGTGACATTTCAAAGTGCCTGGGTGTACAGACGTCTCTTAAGACCCTGCTTTCAATTCCTTTGGCTATATGCGAAGAAGGGAAATTGCTGAATCATATGGTGACTCTTTTAATTTTTAGGAACTGCCACACTGTTCCACAGAGACTGTACCATTTTACATTCCCACCAAAAGCTTACAAAGTTCCCTAGAAACAGAAAATTATTACCAACCAGAATTCCAACCCAGTAAAAATACCCTTCAGGAATAAAGGGGAAATTAGGACAGTTTCAGACCAACAAACACCAAGTTGTCAGCCGCAGCCCCTTCACTAAAGGACATACTTAAGGGTGTTCTTCAGGCAGAAAGAAAATGCTCTCAGGTGGAAACACCCAATGCAGGAAGGAAAGGGCAAGTATGTGGGTAACTCTAGGTGACTGCTGGCGGGATGAAATAATACTGATGATGTGTTGTGGGATTTAAGACATTACACTGAATTAAAATCCAGGATAACAACAGCACATGAGTGTGTGTGGGAGGTGAATGGAGTTAATTATTTTGGGGGGGCATGCGGGATCTTAGTCCCCGGACCAGGGATCAAACCCATGCCCCCTGCAGTGGAAGCTCGGAGTCTTAACCACTGGTCTGTCCCTAGAGGAGTTAATTCTGACCATGTGTTGCCTGGGAACAGGTAAAATGCAGTTAATTGGACCTTGATGCATCAAGGGTACCTATTATAATCTCTAAAGGAACCACTGAAAGAATAGTAAAAGGCTTACTTTGTTAGAGGGAGGAGATGGAAAATAAAAAATATTCCAAAAGAAGACAAGAAAGAACAAAAGAAGATAGAACAGCTGTGACAAACAGAAAGCAAACAATGAGCTGGTGGATCCACTCTCTGTAACCACACTGAATGCAGCAGGACCAAAGGAATCAATTAAAAGGAAAAATGGTCAAACTGGAACTTGAAAAGGCTAGCTGCTTACAAAGGACATACAAAAGTAAAAGGATCTAGGAGGGTTGAGTGTGAAAGGATGGAAAGCAAAATCCTGCCAGCAGCAACCCCAGAGAGCAGGCGACGGGGAGGCCGGACGGTCCCCGGCGGGCTTTTATTCTGAGGACTGGAAACTACAGAGAGCTTGGAGGTTTCCCTGGATGCCGCATCTGGGTTCTGGTTTCTGGCCGTCTTGTGGGGAAGCAGCCCAGCGTCCCCCAAGTGACATTTCCCATAACTTCCTCTGTCGCGCGGCAGCCTGCAGCGCCTCTCTCCTGAGAGCCAGCCTTCCTGTCCATGGTCAGCACCTCGCTGGTCTCCCTCCTTTCTGTTCTCTCTCGACAGCCCTTTGCTTCCCTTTGTGTCTGGACTGGGAGCTGTGTACATAGTGGGGTTTGCTCTGTACTGGAGGCCGTGGAAAGGATCCATGTTTTTCCTGCTTATCGCCTTAAAGCTGGTTTTTCTATACGCCTGAAAGACATGCCTGGGACCTGTCAGAGGAGGGAGCAGACAGCCCTGGTGCCTTGGCATCGCAGGCTTGGTCCTGCCCTCGTGGGTGTGCGGGGTGCTGGCCGCGATGTGACGGGGACACTGAAGAGCAGCTTAGCGCTCCCTGTGATCTGAGTTCCAGTACAGTGGCTGTTAATGGTGACAGCATTGGCGGTTTTGCTTTTAAAGACCCAGAGGAATAGCAGTGTCCCTGAGAAAGAGCGTGACGTTGCAGACGTCTGCTCCATGTCAGCGTAAACATAGGGCCAGGTGCGGGTCCCCGTCTGTGAAGGTGTCCCCATCCCTTCCCATAAGCCTCTGTGGCGCTGCCGCTGCCCTCATTTGGCCGGAACATGTTAGTGGGCTCCAGGGATGCCCTCAGGCTGCCGTGGGTGGGTCAAAAGGACCCTGGTGCGTGGTGACTGACCATCTGCAGTGTCCCCCTGTGGTGTGGGGATGATAAGCACCTGATCCTGAGCTGGCGGGCGAGTCGTGTGCCACATCACCGTCCACTGCTGTGGCCTCAGTGGCAGAACAGGTGGGGTGCCGTGGCTGCACTATTTGTGCTTGTGGCCCCTGGGGAGGTGGGCTGCTCCTCTCCAGCTGCGCTGCCCAGCCTGGCCCACGTGTGCTGCATGACAGGCATCCAAGATGGAGAGGTGCCTGGTCCACCGTCTCATTAAAGTGCCTTTTCCTGAGTGTGTGCACAGCACAAACCAGGGCTTCCAGAGGTTCTGTTCTTCCGGTGGTGGGCGTCCACTTGGGGCTCTGTCAACTTAGAAGCGTTGTGGTCCCTTCTCCTCCCGCATTGAGGACACAAGTCCAGGGGGCGAGGTGACTCCTACCACGTCCCTGGAGTCAGTGCAGCTGCTGTTCACGAGCGCCCTGACCAGAGCGAGGCTGGAGCCAGGGGCGTTTGCACGGGCTCGATGGGCCCCCAGCATGTCGTAGCCCTCGGCAACCCGTGGGGACTGACCAGCGTTGCTTCCACAGAGGCTCTGGGAAGAGGAGGCAGTGTGGGGAACAGCAGCGAAGGGCCAGTAGGGCTGTCATGGGATGAGCAGAGCAGGGTAGACTCCAGAAATCGATGCATGTGTTCGGGGAGTTAGGTGTGAAAGTATTCAGAACAAGGTGGGTTGTGCAGTACTTAATGCTAACGACTGGCTCTCCATTTTGATGCAAGGGAGTAGGTAGGTTTTACACACACATATTTCAGGTAGAGATCTAAATTTTAAAAAAACAACTATTGAAGCATTTGAGGAAAAACAGAAGAATATATCTGTAATCTTTGCATGAGGAAAGCTGGCCTATGTAAGATACAGAAAAATCTATAAAGGGAAAGATTGGTAAATCTGATTTCACAGAAATAAAAAACTTTTGTAATATCAAGATCAACATAAACAATGTTAAAAAGTGACATTTAGGGAGAAAATATTTTTCCCGTATATAACCAGAGGTTAATAGTAAGACTATTTAAAGGCATCTGTAAATCACTAAGAAACTCATAAACAGTCTAATAGAAAATGGTCAGAGGTAAGAACAGGTAATTTAAAGAGGAGGGAATTTAAGTGACACCCAAACATCCAGCCTGACCACCAACCAGGGAAATGCAAACTAAACCAAGGTGTCAGTTTCTGGCTAGTCACGTGACAAGTGGTGTTGGGTCCCACTCAGGGAGTGCTGGACTGCTCCTGGGAGGAAGTGGCCGGGGTGGGCAGCGAGACAGCCACTGTTAAACCCACAGGTCCCTTCACCCGCCATCCCCCTCACCCGTCCTGTGGCAGTTCTCAGTGCACGGCAGTCCTGGCCCGCTCCGTGACCCTCTTGAGGGGGCTGTGGCACCGGTGCTGCAGCTGTGCCCACAGGGTCGGGTGGCTTTGCGGCTGATTAGCGAGTCTGCGGGCAGCGCTCTGTAGGAGCAGGGAGAGCAGAGCAGCTGTGCCCCATTTCCAGTTATATGCATAAAAACGCCTACCCAAATAACGCTCCGTGTGTTCACTTTTACACGTCTGCCTAATGTGGAGGGAAGATGTGGGAGGTGCCCATCTCCCTGGGAAGGACAGCGGGGTGGGAGGCAGGGTGGAGACGCCAGCCCTTTCTGCTGTCTTCTGAACTGTTTGCATCTGTAGTTGACATATTGGGATATCAGATGATTCTGAAAATGTGGATTAATGCACGAGGATGTTGTCTGGCAGCTGCTAACGTGCCTCTTTGTTGGCAGGTATGGATCCTGGCGGGAGCCTGTCAACCCCTACTACGTCAACTCCGGTTATGCCCTCGCCCCAGCCACCAGTGCCAACGACAGTGAGCAGCAGAGCCTGTCCAGCGATGCTGACAGCCTGTCCCTCACCGACAGCAGCGTGTAAGTGCCCCTGCCTAGGAGAGCAGCCCCTAAGGGTGCAGCCAGGGCCGTCTCCCCAGAAGCTGTTTTCGGGCCCTCCCCAGTGGGGTGTCAGTGCATCCGCATTGCAGGGAGTGTCACTAGAAATCCTCAAGCAAACTGCAGCCAAGGTTTGTTGTAGCTGCTTCCCTCCAGGCCGAGGCTGCTGGAACCTTTGGAAGAGGGAAAGCCTCAGAGCTGCCTGGGCTGGTGCCCCAGGTTCTGGGTCTCTCTGGTGTTCATGTCTGAGGCGCGGCCAAGGCAGACCGTCCCCGAGGGCGTCTCCAGTCCATCCTGCTCTGCGCTCACGCTCCTTTAATCTGGAAGCCATCTCACCTGCTCAGCAGCCCCTGTCGTCCCCTCAGCGTGGTTCTGTACTGGCCCCCTGTGCCCGACAGCTCAGGGATGGCCACCAGGGGCCACAGGAGCCACATTGAGCCTCTGTGTCACTTGATGGTGACAGCTTCCTTCATCGTCCTCTCCAGGGAAAACCCTTCCTTGGGGGAAAGTGCTTGTTTCTGATACCTTTCTCTTTGGTTCAGCAGGTGACTTTGGGGACCCAGGCGTGTGTCAGAAGTTTGATTGTGTCAGACATGCCCATGTCACATCAGGGTGTTGCCTTTCTGCCTGCTTGGGTCACGTGGGGCCCTGACTCCACCACCCATGAATGTCAGGCTTGCCCAGCTTTCGGTCGTACGCCATTTGCCATCTGACCACCACCGAGGGGAAGGTTCTGGCTGGGCCCAGGCCCAGGGCGGGAGGCAGCCTTTGGCTGTGAAGCCAGCAGGTGTGGGCCCGTGGCCGCATCCGCAGGTGTCCTGTCCCCACGAGAGCATGTGGGGTTGTGGTCCTGGCTGCTCTCAGCGGGTCATGGGGACTCTGCCCCCGCCCTGGCTAGGGTCTAGAGGTCAGATAGGTTTAAATAAAGAGGAAAAGGCTGCCGAGCTCATCTTTATAGATGAGCAGGCCTTTCCACGTTGAGGTCTTGCTCTATGGGCCGTCTTCTCGGTATACGCTTTGTGCTGCCTGTGTCTTTGTGCTGCTTTCCACACTGCATCCCGCTGGACGGGATGGGGCAGGCTGCTGGATGGGATGGGGGCGGTCAGGCCGCTGATGGGACGGGTCTCTGAGCAGGTTCCTGCAGCCCCGTGCTGTGTGCGTCTGGCGCCCTTTCTCTTCCCCTTTGGTGACCACACGGTGGAGGCGTCATCCCGTCAGGTTGAGCCTCTGTGGGGCATTTCTCATTCATCATTACCTTCTCCTTTGTCTTGAATCTAATATAAAATGTTGACATGTTTTTAACAACTTATTTGAAATTACTGGGGTTTCAAACACTACCTTCCATGAATATAAAGTATCACATAAAAGCGTTGGCAGCGAACTGCAGCCCTTCAGACCCCCGGGAGCAGCTGACCGCACGAGATCTGTTTTCCTCTTCCCCGAAACTCAGTTACTGCAATGACAATTAGTCTCTTAATTCTCTCCAAGAAAAGGACATGTGTCTGCTAAAGGGAAGATCTAAAAATTTTAAAATATTTTTTTCCCTGATGTTCTATTCATCTTGGTTTACACTGAGACTCAGAAATGTAGGCATAGTCGAGAATTAGGAATGTAAAATTGTGGCAGATATTTGAATGTATATGAGGCAAAAAATAGGATCATGTGTTTCATCTAAATTATTTCTGATGGCAACTCAGGGTCACCTCCACCTGGCGAAGTGCTTCTTAGTCCACTGACTTCGGGCATAGATTCTGAGGATGGTGCCTGATCCTCAGAAGCGTATGGATTTTAGGTTCCCTGTCGGTACATGAGAAACAGACAAGTTGGTGGCGTGGGACACCTGAACAAGCCCTGGGACATGTGAGGGCGTTCAGATATACTTGACGCTCTTCTTCACTGATGCCTGTCCCCTGGAACAGCCTGGCCCAGCTGGACTGCTGAGCCATCTGCACTGTGGCACCGCCTGGGACCCTGACAGCCAGGGACACCCGGGCACACCACAGCCTCTCTCTGCTCTGCTCTGAACCTAAATGCACCCTTTCCACCCAGCCTGGTGTGCAGCCCTGCCTGCCCACAAAGCCACAGAGCTGTGGGTGTGTGTCTGCCCGGGATAGGGCCAGGACACACCGAGTGCTGTGTGCTTGGCTCCTTCGCTAGGCGCTCCAGCAGTCGATGCAGTGAGATCAGAATTGTCATGGCTGCGTGTTCACATCCTGGTGTCCAGTGAAAACAGCACTGCTCTGGCAGCACTTCCCCTGTGGGCAGTGCTTGAGCAGGATGCAAGGGGTTAGGATCGCTGGCACAGACATTCACTGCACCTGCTGGACAACTGGGAGGCTAGAGTCTTCCGGTAGCAGACGATTGGGAGGGCCATCTCTTTGAGCTGTCGGAGGTGGCAGCACACCAGAGTCCTTCAGAGACAGAAGTGGGAACCAGAGAAGGCTCCTGTTGGCCACTGTGCTCCCTGGAGTAGCTTTCAAATGGCAGGAGAGAGCTGCCGAGTTCTTAAGGGACAGCACGTGTGCGGTGAGCCATGTGTTGGATCTGCTGCTGCTCCTGAATAAGTACTTCGTTATTTTAAAGATAGTATGTAATTTTTTAAAAAATTATTTATTTATTTGGTTGCTCCAGGTGTTAGTTGCAGCAGGTGGGCCCCTTAATTGCAGCTCCAGGACTCCTTAGTTGCGGCACATGGTCTCCTTAGTTGTGGCATGTGAACTGTTAGTTGCAGCATGCATGTGGGATCTAGTTCCCTGACCAGGGATCAAACCCAGACCCCTTGCATTGGGAGTGTGGAGTCTTATCCACTGCACCACCAGGGAAGTCCCAACGGTATGTAATTTAATTTTTATTTTTATCAGAATCTTCAAAAGGGTTTATAACTAAAATTTACATCAAGGAAACTAAATTTGAGCATTTGACAGAGAGATGACACTGCATTACCAGTTTACCTTGGAAGAAAGCAGAATATAGGAACCTTGGAAATCTCTTTCAACGGGATCTAGATTGTCTTGGCCACCCATTTTGCAGCCCTCCAATGTTTCCAGTCCATTTAGAGCACCCCTTCCAGGTAGGCACACCATATCCTGCCTGGGCAGTAAAGCAGGGGTCAGCATACATTTTCCATAAAGGATCACGAATAGTCTCTGTCCCATGTTCCTCCTCCGCTTTAAAAATGTAAAAGTCATTCTTAGCCCATCACACCTCAGAAAAACAGGCTGTGCTGGCCCTGCTCTAGATAAAGCCAGCTCAGCAGAACTTGGTTGAGCAATTCTATTTGTGCTCACGCTGGACTGTCTCTTTCTCCTGGACAGGGATGGAGTCCCACCTTACAGGATCCGCAAGCAGCACCGCCGGGAGATGCAGGAGAGCGTCCAGGTCAACGGGCGCGTGCCTCTACCTCACATTCCTGTAAGTTTGTCTGCACAGCCCTTGCCCTCCCCATCTCCGAGTTTGGGGCTCACCCGCCCTCCTGGACCCGTGCCCACCCGTTCTCTCCACTCTGACCAGGCTGCTGTGGCACTGGCCCGGCTTCCTAGGAGCTCAGCTCAGGTCCAGGCAAGGCACACGGTCACACGCATTCTTGCCCTGTGGCTGGAGGGGGCAGCGCCCGCACAGTCGGTACCGATGAGCAGGGACTGCCCTCCTCACAGCCTTTCCCATCGTGTTAAGTGAGGTGCTTCTCCTGGAGGTGGGAGAACCGCTCGGAGCCTGTCGCTGGCTCAATGCCCAGGCCTGGCCAGACTGGGCGGCCGGCGGCTCTGTGGGACAGTGTGGCAGTGCCCCCGTCCTGAGCACCCATGAGCACTGCTATATTCGGGATGAAACAAGGCATCGGCCGGCCGCCTGTGGCTGAACTGTGGGGCATCCTGACTTCAAAGCTGCCTCAACTTCACCTCTTGGATAAAAATAACAAGGTGGTAGTGGTTCTCCTGATTCTGATTGTGGGCACTGGGGACCCTCAGAGAGCCCAGTGCAGGGTGGGGCTGGGCAGAGAGTTCCTTTGCTGATGACGGGAGGGATTAGCTGTCCTCGTTTGGATGCGTTGACTTGGAGCGGGAAAGACCTTGCAGGGAAGATGTGGTCTCGTCGCGTTGGTGCATCCGCAGTGACTCGTGTCTTCCTGGAGGTTTCTGTGCAGGGAGAGCAGATGCGTCTCAGGATTGTTGCACACACCTGCCCTCCATCAGGATTCCTTGGTTAGAGTCTTTTCACTTTTCTGTAGATGCTTTAATTTCCAAATAAGAAAAGTGATATGGTTGAGAAAAGGGCATTTTGTCACCTCCCAGCTACCCCTTGGCACAGATGTGCCTGATCCAGGCACCGATGGTGTCTGCTTAGGGACAATTGGAAGACGCTATAAGGGCTGTGTGTGCACGTGTGTGTGTACATGTATGTGTGTGTGTGCATGTGTGTGCCTGCCTGTGGGCAGCCTCCTGGGGAGCACTGAGCTGGCTTGTATCTGGAGCAGCCTGGGCCTGAGCCGAGGCCGTGGCCACACGTGTCCTCTCTGCTCTGTGGACCAGGCTGGGCAGGGGCACAGAGGAGGTGCCCAGCATCTTGTGTCCCGGAAGATAGGGGTGCGAGGGGACATGGAAGGGGTCACAGTCAGTGCCGTGGAGTGGGGTCCGTGCGTGGATGCTGACGTGACGGGGGCGTCGAGCCCGTTGATGAGCGGGGTGTCAGCATCGTCCCCAGTGTCCCCTCACAGACCACATACTCCCGAGGGAGAAAGCTGCTTTACGAGAGGACCTGCCTGGGCTCCTGCGTCCGCGACAGGACGCCAGAGCTACCCCTGCGAGGACATAGCCTGAGCCGAGGGCTGTCCTGCACAAGAATTGCCCTTTAACTCTCATAGGTCACGGGGTCATGAAAATCCCATGTGGACCCAGCTGAGGCCACCGCACCCTCCAGGGGGGCGGGGCGGGGCCGGAGGTGCTCGTGTGGGAGAGTCCCTGCGTGTAGGAAGCACGCCGTCTGCTGTCAGATCCAGGAAAAACATTCTTCGTGTTGTTCTTGCAACTTGTCTGCAAGTTTGAGATTTTTTTCCAAAATAAAAATTTTTTAATTTGAAAAATTAAAGTGTTAGACAAAACCTACAGAAAGAGACGGAGTAGCACGGGGGCGGGTTGTCTGTGTGCAGCACTGAGAGGGGCGGAGAGGACAGGGTGGCCCAGAGCCCATGTGCTGCCCGAGCAGCTTCCAGAATCAGAACAGCGGTGCCCTTGGGTCCCGGAAGGCCCTTGGCGGGCAGTGCTGCATCCTGAGGGTCTGTGTTTCCTGGCCCTGCACCTTGAGCCCAGATTCAAGAGAACGGCCTTGCTGGGTAAATGGGAGTGAGAGGAGAAACACACCGTGAGTGGCCTGCAGCCGGGGGAGTCCTCCCTGGGGTGCAGCTGTCTGCACGCAGGGAGCAGAGTCCCTGCCAGGGCTAGGGCTGGGTGGGGGCTGGTTGGCAGCTGTGCTCAGCCTGGCCATGTGCTCGGGGCAGAAGGTGTAGCCGAGTTTTGTTCAGTGATGTGGTTTGAGGTTCAAGGTGAAGAGACTTCAGCCTCATCCACCACGACTCACGTGGACGCCTTCCCAGGCAACGGGAAGAGAATGCTGCTTCACGCCTCTGTTTGCCAGCGACATGTCTTCTGTGGCTGGTGCCCCGGGAACCCGTGCACATTTGTTTGATTGTCGGACCGGACGCTGGGTGGTGGGCGGAGGTGGGTCCAGGGAGCTGGGGCTCCTGTTGCCGTTGCACGTCTTTTTTGGGAGTTGCCGTTTCTCGGGGGGGTCTATTGCGTTCAGTGCTCCTCGCTGCGAGACGCACGGGGGTTTGGGGAGGCCAGTGGAGGGGATGCATGTGGGTGACTGTGTTGTGGGAGAGAGGTGCCAGCATGTGGGGGAGCCTGTGGCCCTCCACATGTGAAGTGTCTGGTCCTGAGATCCTTAAGGCTGAGGGAGGAGCCTCTTTGTTGGCCTTTTAAATTCCTCAGAAGTTTCACATTTTTATTTACTTGAAATATTCTCCTTTGTGGGTTTTTTTTTTTAATTTCTTCAAAGCTGGAGAGGTTACCGTTCTTCCATGAATCTGATAATCATTGTAACTTCTGACAGCTTTCCTATTTTCGGAGTCACAGCTGCACAGCTTGGAGGCTGTTTTCCAGAATGGACTCGCTGGGTCTCGTCAAGAGCTTTTTCCTTCTGCTCTTGTGCGGTCAGAACCGTGCGCTCTCACCATCTGGATGTCGTGCTGGTGTCACAGCACTCTTGGCTCAGCGCTCCCTGCCCCGGCTCTCCTGCCTCTGGCCTCTGACCAGCCGGCTTGGTGGGGCCGGGCTGCCCTCATGTCCCTATGGTCTGTCCCAATGCCCGCTCTTGAGGACTCCTTCCAGGGCCCGGCCTCTTGGCTGTCCCACCACCCAGTCTCCTGGGGCTCATCATCCACGTCCACCTTCTCTGAGGACCGTCTAGAAGTGCCGGGCACCCTGACTGCCCTTCTTGGGCATGGCCTCCTCGGCTCCAGGACAGACCTCTGCCTGGTGTTGGACACTGCCTGGCCCTTGGCACCAACTTCTCCGTCTCTGAAGCATTGGCCTGTGTCCAGGCCTCTTCGAGCCTGTCGTGGTCAGCGTCAGCCTCAGTGGCTTGTCTCTGAGCCCTTGATGTGACATTCTTCCCTAATTTTACATGTTTCTGAGGAACCAGGAACTGTTCTCACTCCTGTCTTGTAGATGAGGAATGGGTGTGCAGATCCAGACGATGTCCAGAGCGCCCTGGTGGGAGGGCTGTGTGGGCACCAGCTCCACCCAGGCTCCCACCCCTATCCCGCGGCTTCCCGCCTCTCCTGCTTCTGTCTGGAGGCCAGGGTTCTACATAGCCACTGTCCACCCAGAGGTCAGAGTGCGCCACCCTGTCACCAGGCCCTCCCTCCCTTGGGTCTCCCCTCCCCCTCACCAGCCTCCTCATGCAGCACTCAGGCCGCTCCCATCCCTCCCTCACTTAGACCTCAGTGGCTTAGATTTTTAAAACATGTTTTGCTATAGAGGACGTTTATTGGGACAGCTGGTGAAATTGGAATAAGATCTGTGATTAGTTAAGAATATTGTATTAGGATTTTTTTTTTTTTTATAATTGTCCTGTAGCTAGGTACAAGATTGTCCTTGGTTTTTGTTAAATACATTCTAAAGTGTATGGGAGTTAGCAGGCGTCACACGTGCAGAGTGTTCTCTGCTGGCTCAGGAAAGTGTGTGCGTGTCTGTGTCTAGGGGAGAAAGTGACAGCAAGTGTGGCACGTGGCAGTGGGCTGGGGTCCAGGTGAGGGTGCACAGGAGTTCTTCGTATTCTTCTTGTAATTGTTTTGGATTTGAAATTATTTCACATTAAAGCTAGCTACTCCCCACCCCCGCAAAAGAAAAAGCTATCCAGTGTATTGTTGTAAACTGCATCGCGGAATTATGTTCTCTGAAAGGAAGAGCCGTCTGTCATCCCACCTCTCCCTTGACTCTTCCCTGTACCCAGAGTTTTGTGTCCCTCATCCCAACATCAGAGCCCAGAGCCTGGTCCACGCACACCTGAGTGCCAGGCACTGCTGCCCCCTTGTGTGCAGGGCGGGCGCTGCAGGGAGCGGCCAGCCCTTCTGGCCCGTGGGCTTGTCCTGTCCTCAGTGGTCTTCGCAGCTGCAGCCCTCCTGCCACGCCTCTGCCACGGCCCCAGCTGCCCTGGGTCCCAGCCTGGGCAGTCACGAGAAGCGCTTCTCTGGGAGGGGCCAGAGCTCTCGCGGTAGGCGCCCCTGGGCTGAGGGCCCCGGGGTGGCCTTTGTCCCGGGGACGCAGCTCCCGGCCTGCTCAGTGTCTCCATCCGGGGTCATGCGAGGCGGGAAGCGGCGCTGTCTGCTCGTTCTCACTGCCAGGTCAGCTCTGGGTGGGGGAGAAATGGTCTCTGCATTTGGATAAAATGCAGGCCCCATGTTCTCTCCTCACCTGTGGCATGGCAGGGCCACCCAGGCGCGGAGCAGCTCCACACTGCACGCATGGCTCACCAGCGGCGTCTCCTTGCAGCGCACGTACCGAATGCCAAAGGAAGTCCGTGTGGAGCCCCAGAAGTTTGCCGCAGAGCTCATCCACCGCCTGGAGGCCGTGCAGCGGACGCGGGAGGCTGAGGAGAAGCTGGAGGAGCGGCTGAAGCGCGTCCGGATGGTGAGTGGGTCCCATGGCGGGGCGCCACGCCGGGTCTCCGAGGTGTGTGACCACATTCGGTGGAGTTTAGGGGGCCTTCAGGCCCTGAGCTGCTCCCACCAGGGCCCCCCAGCACCTCCCCGCCCCGCTGGATCGTGCTCCGCCCCGACTTGGGGGTTTATGGGCAGCTCTCCCGTGACACCTGCTCCCGGACCCAGGCCTGGCCTGCATCCTGCTCAGTACCCTCCCTGCCACGCGGAGCTGAGATGCCCTCACTTGGGCAGGAGGGGCAGGAGGCTCCCAGTTGTCACTTCCGAGTATAGAATGGCTTTTAGGTCTGGACACAGGCTCTGTTTTGTCTTGTTTTATGACCTGCAGCCTCGTTTGATGGAACTTTGGAGGCTAAGAAGTTTCATAATATTTGTAATTTATTTGCTTTAATACCTTTCTGCCCATAACTGCCAGAGATACCTTGCTTTTGTTGCCCTGGGCGTGTCATTCTATTCGACTCGTTTCCACACATTCAGGGCCTCCGTGCAGAGATGCTGGTGACAGGCGTGCCCCTCACGCGCCCTCCCTGTGCCCAGTCCCCCCTGGACTCCATGGGCCTCAGTGCTGTGTCCCACGGGCCTTTGCTTTTTCTCTTTAGAGCAGAAATCTATTCTCTTCTCGATATTTTGCCCAATACCTGAAACTCAAAAATGTGACATTTCCTGAAGGAGCTGTTTCTCCACCCGATCTTCCTATTTAATATACACGACCTGAGCCCTCGCTGGACCCCATCAGAACCCTTGGGAGGGCCCTGCTGTTTCAGTTCCACATTCCCCGGGTGGGCCGTATGCACAACAGTCTGGAGGCACTGCCATCAGGGTGGACATGGGGCCTGGCACGTGGTCACACCTGGCGGTCCCCTCTCCTGCCTCCTGCACCCGGCTCCAGAGCTCCCAGTGATGCCCAGCCCTGAAACGGGGCCTGGCTCCCCCATCTTCCCCCGCGGGGAGACAGCAGGCAGGTTTCCCATAGCGTGTCAGAACCTGGGACCCCTCATAGCACCAGAAGGCAGCCCTGAGAGTGAGACGCTGGCGGGCGGGGCTGTGCTGCGAGGAGCATCAGGGAGCCTGCTCGGCCCTTGCTCTCCTCTTCCGTCCGCATGGCAACAGCACAGCCCTCACAGAGAAGATGTGGCCTGAGGGCTTCTCCTGAGCTGACCAGCTATCCTTGCGCGGCCCCCGAGGTCACCCGACAGGCACCCACCCTGCAGGCTGCCGTGGCTTGGTCTCACTGCTTGGGAGCGAGTGGCCGGCAGGGCTGGGGTCAGGGGTTGCGCTGGCTGAGCTGCTCTCGTTGAGGCTGTGAGGCCTGTGGAGGAGCTAAAGGGACAGTTAGGGGCATGGTTTCCGCCTCCTGCGACCCCGCTCTGAAAAAACGAACACAGGGGGAAGGGGAAGGGGAAGCTGTGACAAAGTGAGAGAATGGCATGGACATATATACACTACCAAACGTAAAATAGATAGCTAGTGGGAAGCAGCCGCATAGCACAGGGAGATCAGCTCGGTGCTTTGTGACCACCTAGAGGGGTGGGATAGGGAGGGTGGGAGGGAGGGAGACGCAAGAGGGAGGAGATATGGGGATATATGTATATGTATAACTGATTCACTTTGTTATAAAGCAGAAACTAACACACCATTGTAAAGCAATTATACTCCAATAAAGATGTTAAAAACAACAACAAAAAACACAGATCAGAGTTCCCGTGGAGTGCAGGTGCTTCGGCAGAAGCTTGGCCCCGGGTCACGCGTGTGACGAGGCCACGTCTTCCTCAGCCAGCAGCATTTCCACGGCACTACCTCTCTGTGAGGCAGCCCCGAGCACGTCGCTGTTAACAACTCTTAAAACCAACGTGCTTAGGACATAACGTATGTAACATTCCATGAAAGAAGTTTAAGAAAGAGAGAATTCACCATCTTTTCATTGTGGACTTGAGCTTTCGTAATCATTCTGTTAAGTTTTCAGTCTTGGCTCAGGGGCTGCGTGTGCTTGTGGTCCTGGCAGGTCAGCGTTCTGGGTGAGACATCCTACAGGCAGCTGCAGCTCTAGGTATTGAGTGTGCTTTTCTGACGTCTGAGTCTGAGACTCTTTCTCTTTGTGGCGTCCCTGGCAGGTGCTTGGTGGCTGTGCCTGGAGCTCATGAGCTCTCAGGGGAGGGGCTGGACCGAACGGTGTTCTCTGACTTAACAGAAAGTGTCCAAACGAATGTCTAGTGTCAGTTCAGGAACTGGTCGGTGGGCACAGGGCCTCAAGCTCAGGCAGGCTGCCACTTGCAGTGGCCATTGGCCATTGGTGCCCGGCCTCAGGATCACGTTCTCAGGCGCACGGCTGCTCTGATTGGTCTGCTCCCACAGGCATCCCTCCGTCCCCAGCGGTGTGGCACCCTGCCCAGCAGCTGGCAGTGCCGTCTTGAGTCTTACTCCATGTGACTTTGTCAGCTATATGAATCATGCTGTAAGTGAGAGAGTCCTTATTTAAGAGGAATAACTACAGTATTTTTATTTTTGGCTGTGCTGCTCAGCTTGTGGGATCTTAGTTCCCCAACCAGGGATCGAACCCAGGATCCTGCAGTGAAAGCGCCAAGTCCTAACCACTGGACCTCCAGGGAAGTCCCACTACAGATTTTTTAATAACTTATTTTCATTGTAAAACTTGGAAAATAAAAAAAAAAAAAACGAACACTAGCAGCTGGATGGTTACGTAAATCTATAATATCAGTATTATAGAACTCTAAAATTGAATTTCTGCACGTGCAGAGCTATTAAGAAAAACTAGATGTCAGATCCCCAGGAATTTGGAGGTTGCCTCTTGCTCTCTGCTGCCCTAGGTGAATAGTGTCAGCACTGCAGTGCCCTGGGGAAGACTTGGCGAGGAGTCTCCCAGCCCCTCATCCCTGCAAAGCACAGGGGTCGGGATGGGGACACAGGATGAGGCGCAGCAGCCCAGGGGTCTGAGGCTCTGCCAGGGCGGCTCCCATCTGTGCCCACAGGGGTGTGTGTTCCCCCTCCATCCATCCCTCTCTCCCTGTCTGTCCTCTTCAGTGCCATTTTCCATCCTGAGTTGCAGTGCCCACAGCTGACGGCATGTCCGAATGACATTTAGGTACTTTTGCAGTGGTGAGTTTTGTGGTGAACTCCAGGAGGTTTTTTGTGTTGAAGTGCAGGGTGGCTTAGTCGCCTGTTTTCTCAGTTAGGACCAGACGTACTCAGCATTCTGGTTTGGACAAGTCAATAAGATAAGAAAATAAATGTGACTAGTATCTTTTGGAATTAAAGTGATCGAATATTTATGTTTATAGATGTGGTTATGGTAATTCTCAGAGAGTCAAAGGAAATTCTATTAGTTTAATGTCAGAATTTATTAAGACACCAATAGCAAGATAAGCAAAAACCAAGAGCTCTTCTGTACAAGGACAACATTCCCTTTGAAAATATGATGGAAAATATGGCAGTAAGATTGAGGAATAGGAAAACTCAACTGAAAAAAACCCCAAATTTTTATTGATAAGCATAAAAGAAAGTGCAACTAGTGCCAGGATTCCCGGTGGTCTCCGCGGCACTGACATTGTGCACCCTCCTCACCGCGTACCCGCCACACTCGGGTGGTGAGCCCAGCCTCCATCCGTCTGCACCCTCTTGCCGTGCAGACTGCCCAGAGCCCAGCCGCGCTTGCTCGGGACTCAGCAGGGACAGGAGGGGCTCTGGGGGCCGCTCTGGGTCGGGCGGCCCCTCCAGCACCTCACCTGCCCAGCCTCATCCCAGGCTCAGGGCTCCTGGCCTTAGCTTGCTTGTGGTTTGTCTCCCCAAGCGTGGGGTTTCCACAGTGCGGCCAGTGCCGAGAGGTAACGTATGGCCTTGTCCCCACAGGAGGAAGAAGGTGAGGATGGTGATGTGTCCTCTGGCCCCCCAGGGGCCAGTCATAAGCTGCCTTCAGCCCCGGCCTGGCACCACTTCCCACCCCGCTACACGGACGTGAGCTGTGTGGGGCTGCGGGACGCACACGAGGAGAACCCTGAGAGCATCCTGGATGAGCATGTGCAGCGAGTCATGAGGACACCGGGCTGCCAGTCACCGGGGCCCGGCCACCGCTCCCCGGACAGTGCGCACATGCCCAAGATGGGGGTGCTAGGGGGCACAGTGCCCGGGCATGGAAAGCACATGCCCAAGTCGGGGGCAAAGCTGGACACAGCTGGCCTGCACCTCCACAGACACGGCCACCACCATGGCCACCATGGCTCAGCTAGGCCCAAGGAGCCAGCCGAGGCCGAGGCCTCCCGCCGGGTCCAGAGCAGCTTCGCGTGGGGCCCAGAGCTGCACGGCCACGTGGCCAAGCCCCGAAGCCACGTGGAGAGCATGGGCGCCGCCACCACCACCAGTGACAGCCTGGCCTACAGGTGAGTGTTTGCGGCGGTTCCCTCTTTCTGCATCTGTGTCAGATAGGCTGTGTGTGTCTCCAGGAAAAGGGGGTCAAGGCGAGAGGCCGTATCTCCTGTGGCCTCTGTTCAGCCTTCAAGCCAGGATTCCCCTTTAAAAGTCATTAAATCAGGGTCAGCCACAAAGACAGCAGACACCTGGGTGCACTGGCCGCTGGAGCTCCAGCCTTGAAGCATGGTCGGGTCAGATGCACCTGTTTCGGAGGGCAGTGTCTGGATGAGGAAGGGTGGCCAGGCCCTGGATGCCGCCACCTTGGCTCCAACCCTCCCGGCCCATGCTGCCCGGACGCCTTCCTTCCTTTCCTTCCCACCATAGAGTCCGCCGAAACAACCCCACTCATGCCTGCAGAGCCAGGGCAGAGGCCCCACGTTCAGGGAGAGGCCCTTCCAGGCCACCCTCCCATAGCCATGAGGGTATGGGCCAGCGGTCCAGCATCGGGCCAGCTGAAGTAGCAGGTGACCCGGGTCTTGCTCTTGCAGCGGGAAGGCAAGCATGACCTCCAAAAGAAACTCCAAGAAGGCCGAGTCGGGGAAGAGCGCCAGCGTGGAGGCGCCAGGCCCCTCTGAGGACGCAGAGAAGAACCAGAAAATCATGCAGTGGATCATCGAGGGCGAGAAGGAGATCAGCAGGCACCGGAAGGCTGGCCACGGGTGAGAAGCCATGTGTGGACGTGGGCCCTGTGCAGTTGTGGGCACAGGCGTCCAGAGCCACCCCGCCAGCCTCTAGTGCCCCTCTGCCAGCATCCCGAGCATCTGGTCTTAGTGCAAGCCACATGCCACGGAAGCATGAATTCCTTGGGGTCCAGTCCATGGCAGCATGAAGTCAACGCTTCCCTGTGTGGACCCTGTGATGGGGTGGGGGTCATCAATGAGCTTCAATGTCTTGGGCAGGAGTGCCCACTGGTGGGGTCAGTCTGAAGTCGCTGCAGCCCACCCCCTGCCCCACCGGGGAGGGGCCTTCTGCCACGTGGCTGCCCTCCTGTGAGAAGGAGCTAAGGCAGGGCCTGCACGAGGAACCTTATCGGCCTGACCTGCTTGTCCTCAGGCTGCCGGGGGCAGTTCTCATCTGGTCTGCGTCCCTCTGAGCTCTGTGTCGGTCTCAGTGTCACCCCTGTCCCCTTCGTGGTGGGGACAGGGCTGGGTGGGGGGCCTGGGGCTGGTGGGGTCAGCCCATGGGCGGACTTCCCTGGCCCTCGCCGTTCCTGGGCGTTCCTGGGAAGGGCCGAGTGGTGTGTGTGAGGCAGGTGAGGCAGGTCATTGGCGACACGGGGTCCCTGTGTCTTGTGTCCACGTAACCTTGGAACAAGCCCCCTGCCAGCATGCAGACCCTTTGCAGTCACAGAGCCTAACCTGGTGGGGGGGGCCTCTCTGGGAGCCCCTCTCTTGCTCTGGCGGGGGTGGATTTTTGGCTTCTCTGGATTTCTCTCTTTCGCAATTTTCACAAGGGCTGGCTGTCCTTGGCCGCTCCCCCAACCCCAAATGGAGGGTTGGAGGGCTTCTGTGGGTAAAGAGTAAAAGTTTAGAAACAGCCTCCTGGGTTTGGAAGGCTCCTGCCCTCTGGCTGGGCTGCAGGTTCTATCAAATGCTGATGCTGCAGCATCTCCACCAGGCACTTCTTGGGATCTGTGGGCCCAGGGGAGGTGAGGGCCGTAGAGGGGAGAATGCGGGGGAGGTGGGGGCAGGGAGTGAGGGGTAGGGGGACGGGGTGAAGTCTCCCTGTGGCCAGCCTTGTGGGACTTTTTAGGAGGAGGCCACCTCCCCCTGGGTTACATTCCCTGGGCAGTTCTGGCATCACAAGGGCACTGGGTCAGCCCACTCCCCCCAGGGCCCCCTTCTTGGGATTCCCTCCTTTTTGCTCCTGGGGCTAAGCCCCCCTTTCTGAGGCCTCCAGCCTAGCTGAGAGAGGCAGATGTTTTCACTCGAATTCCATTCAGTGATTGAGTGACGGCAGGTCACACAGATGTAAAGCACGTTCTCAGTGTCTGATGACGGGGGGCATGATGTCACATGGAGGGGGAAATCAGGAAAGATCACATGTTCAGAATTATGCTAATTACATCAAGTATTTATGTTTTTCTTTTTAACTTATTTATATTGGGCTGCGTTGGTTCTTCGTTGCTGCGCAGAGGCTTTCTCTAGTTGTGGCGAGAATGGGCTACTCTTAGTTGCAGTGCGCAGAGGCTTTCTCTAGTTGTGGCGAGAATGGGCTACTCTTAGTTGCAGTGCGCAGGCTTCTCGTTGCCATAGGCTTCTCTTGTTGTGGAGCATGGGCTCTAGGACACGCGGGCTTCAGTAGTTGTGGCACACGGGCTTAGTTGCTCCACGGCATTTGGGATCTTCCTGGACCAGGGCTCGAACCCATGTACCCTGCATTGGCAGGCGGGTTCCTTACCACTGTGCCACCAGGGAAGTCCCTGTGTCAAGTGTTTTTAATGGAGAAGGAAATACACTGAACATACCAAGAGTGGCTGTTGCTGAATTACATTTATTTTTTCTTTGAATTTCCTGTTTCAGGTTTTTCACAAAGAGCACTTATTTTAATATGAAAATAATTTTCAATAACACCGAAAACTTTTCTTTAAAAGAAGTTTTCATGGGGAAGCAGAAAAAAAAGTATTCACATAGGATGTGATTTATATTTCAATGCACAAGTTTCCAGGAAGGACTGTACGTTCGAGGTGCAGGGGGCCGTGGGGGGCGTGGGCGCTGCTCACCTTGTTCTCTGGCCCCACAGGTCGTCCGGGGCAAAAAAGCAGCAGGCCCACGAGAGCTCCCGGCCCTTGTCCATCGAGCGCCCCGGGGCCGTGCACCCCTGGGTCAGCGCCCAGCTCCGGACCTCCGTGCAGCCCTCGCATCTCTTCATCCAGGACCCCACGATGCCGCCCAACCCGGCCCCCAACCCTCTGACGCAGCTGGAGGAGGCCCGCCGGCGCCTGGAGGAGGAGGAGAAGAGGGCCAGCAAGGCGCCCTCGAGGCAGAGGTACGGGACCTCGGGAGAGCAGGGCTGCCTGCTGTGTGGCCGAGGGCTGGGAGGGCAGGTGGTCATCACACTGTCCCTCTGGGGAGGGAGGGGGAGCCCTTCCTGTGTCGCAACTGCCCTGCGCATGCGCTCTCTCGCCCTTACCTTGGGACTGCTGGAGGTCACAGTCAGATGACCATTGGCTGCTATGCTGGCTGAGCCAGGAGGGGATGGTCCTGGGGGCTCCCAGCTGCCTCCACGAAGGGGGCCCGAAACATGTGGTTCACAGCTACACGGAGGGGAGCCCCGATGTCACGTGCAGGCAGGATGTTGGTGCTGAGATGTGCGCGGGTGTAAGCTCTTCTCCTGGAAAGACCCCAGCCCCACAGCCCTCCTCACTGTGCCCTCCTTGGCCTTCAGGGCCAGGGTGGCCCCAGCGGGGCAGGAAGGCCTCCCCTTTATGGGGGACAGGTCGTCCCTCCAGGCTGGACCCTTGCAGCTGGGCCCTTGAGGTCACTTTCCTGGGCCTGCTGACCCATCAGGATTCCCAGGTGGATCAGGGTTTCTGAGGGGCCTGGAAATCTGGGGAGTGTGGTCATCAAACTGCAGCCACTGTTTTTCTTGGATGTTACTGGCTCCCATTGCCCTCGGTCAGCTGGGCATCTGGGGTCTGGCCTCACCGTGTTTGGGTCCATGCTGCTCTGGGGAAGCTGGCATCAGGGTGCAGACCCTGCCCAGCGTCCGTCTCGGGCATAGCTGGAAGCCCGCATGTGTCCCCCGGGTCACTGAAGGTGGCCATGTTTACGCCTAGCTGTCTCACACCCCGTGATCTCGTTCGTCAGCATAGAACCGGGGAGCAGGCTGCGCAGGTGGCCTCGCCTGTAAGCTGGAGGCCAGTGGGGCAGCAGTGGGGCCACCGTGGGGGCCAGGGCGTGTGGACACCCTCCCTGCCGTGACGACCCCCTGCAAGGGCTTCCTGGCCCATTGTCCTTGTTGCCCACTGTCTCTTCTTCCTGTGAGTACTCACAGGCCCTGCCCAGCAGCACATCCTGTCTGGCTGGTGACGCTGAGCTGAGCCACACGGGCGGCTCTGGCACCTCCACGGTGGTCAGTCTAGGGCACGTGGGCCTTTTGTAAATGGCTACAGACCAGAGAGCTGGGCCCTCCTCATGCGGTGACCTCCACCCAAGCCGGTGAAAGAGAAGTTCTGTCAGGGCCACAGAGCATCGCCCCCGGGGTGGAAGGCCACTGGGAGAGGAGCTGCCGGGCAGCGAGTCCCCTTCAGACGGAGCAGTGGCTGCGCTCCAGAGCCCAGGTCTGTGTCAAGTGCTGAGTAGGAAGAGCTGCACCCCAGGGAGGAGGCCAGGGCAGCTCCTCTCGGAAGGCGAAGGCTCCTCTGAGTGTGCATGAAGTGACAGGACCCCAGCATGTTCCCGGTGCCCGAGGCTCTGCCCAGATGAGGGTCTGGGAACCCTGGATGGATGGAAGCAGCGTCGGCCTCTCGACTCATCCTGATGAAGCCCTGATCCTCCCGCCCTGCTCCACAACCCAAGGAGGGCTTTGGTGTCCTGTCCGCTGCACACAGTGGGAGCCTCGTCTGTGGTGACAGAGCGTCTTGGGAGCCCCTGCTCCGTCTGCCCGCTGGTCTCCTGTGGTCACCGCCAACCGCTGCTGGAGGCCCTGCCCAGGCCCATGCGGCTCACTGACGCCGTTGTTCCCTAGGTATGTGCAGGAGGTCATCCAGCGGGGGCGCTCCTGTGTCAGGCCAGCGTGCACGCCCGTGCTGAGCGTGGTGCCAGCGGTGTCCGACCTGGAGCTCTCCGAGACAGAGTACGTGCGCTCCCCCCGGGTCTTCCCGGTACTGCCCAGCCGTACCGCGCCTCCGGCCAGGTGCTGCAGTGGCGCAGCTGTGCCCGCGATGGGAGCTCAGGCACTGCACCTGAAGAGCTGGGTCTGCAAGTGTATCTCTGTCAAAGGAACCGCTGACCGTCCACGTGGTGACAAGTGACCAACAGGCCAGAGAGGAGGTCCACTCGCCTCCCGCACTCTGGCCTCATGTCCCCACCAGGCCTTGGGACTCTCTGGTCAGCGACCTGCCTGGCTTGATGGGGTCAGGGCTGCAGCCCTGACTCCCCTGGCGCTGCTGACCGGAAGCGTCAGCCCTGGGCGCTTGCGCACAGCAAGCAGGCTCTGTTCTCACGTGGACCACAGGCACCTGCGGGTTGGCTCCCTGGGCATGCACGGGCCAGGCTGGGCGCTGGGGAGCCAAGGGCCGTATGTAGACAGTGCTGGCCACCCTGTCCCTGCACTTCTGCTCAAGACAGAGAAGAAGGAAGGGGCCCCCACCTCAGCCTTGCCAGGCTGACCCCAGACAGTACTTCATCACACCTGGCTGAGTGTGCTGAGGGGCTCACGGCCTCCCCATAGGTCACTCCTCCAGTGGCCCCTGGAGAAGCAGGGACTCGGCCTCCCTTCTGTAGGGAATGGACCCCACAGGAACCCCAGCTGGGCTCCCAGGACAGCCTGGGCTTGAGGTTGCAGGACTGAGGGAAGGGAAGCAGGCGCTGGGAGCCTGACTCAGGCAGTGGATGGCCACACAGCTGAGGTGACCGCCTGCTCTGTGCCCAGGAGCACCGGGGCGGGGGGGTCCCCAGGGAGAGTAGAGCCTGCTGTGAGCTCAGGTGGCCTTCCTGACATGACACTGACACGTCCAGCTGGCCAGGGCAAGGGCTGCGCCATTCTCCACCTGCGCAGCTCTGGAGCGGTCACAGGACAGGACGCTGGAGGAGACGGGTGCTGCCTCAGCCTGGGCAGGAGGCACTGCTGGCCTCAGCGCTCTCTGGAAGTGTGGCTGGCTGCTGCCTATGGTCTTGTGACAAGCTCTCTGCCATGAGGCAGATCTGTGTCAGGATCCGTCACAGTTCTATTCGTCCATTCCCTGGCCTTAGGTGTTTCTGAAGTTTGGGGCTGTAGGCCTTACTAGGACACGAGCAGTTTAGCCCAGCCTCGAGGCGGTGGCTGTGGCGGGTTCCGTGGCCTGGCTGTCTCATGCAGCCCAGCAGAGGCATCCGCTGTGGGTTCCAGCTCTGAGAAGCCTGCTCGCCCAACTTCACGTGGTCTGGGTAGTGGGTGCTGCCTGCCAGGCAGCTCAAGCCACAGTGAGACCAGAGCCTCGCAGTGGGTGGTGGGCAGGCCGAGGCACCGGTCGGACAATTGGCGGGCAGGCGATGAGCTGCTGTCCGTGTGGGTCAGGGCACGTGGCTGGCGCAGGACTGGAAACCTGGGCTGAGGTGCCACACGGGGTGAGCCCCCCCCGGGGCTGGATGTGGCTATGTGGGTGGGGCAGGCGTCAGGGCCTGTGGATGTGTGGCACTTCTGAGTGTGGCGCAGCCCACCCTGCAGGCCCTGCTCCGTCGTTTACTGGGGGGCCTGGGGCCCAGCAGTCACCGCTGCTTCTCCGCCCCCCAGGACAAAATCGCAGAGGAAGGCAGGCGGTGGGAGTGCCCAGTCGTGCGACAGCATCGTCGTGGCCTACTATTTCTGTGGGGAGCCCATCCCCTACCGGACCCTGGTGAGGGGCCGTGCGGTCACCCTGGGCCAGTTCAAGGAGCTGCTGACCAAGAAAGGCAACTACAGGTGAGAGGCAGGGGTGGGGTCAGCTCAGGAGACAGTGCTATGTGCTCACGCCTCGTTGAGTCCTTGCCTCCACCTGTCTGGCCACGGGCTGTCGGCGTGAGCCCTGCGATGGATAGGGCATGGGTGGCCTCAGGTGGCTGAGGGCTCCAGGCCGAGCAAGGGGTCTGGAGGGTCTGTTGGTCCCCGTGCTGGTGTGACCTGAGTCGGCCTCGTCTCAGCCTCCTAACCATCCTCCGCAGGTCTGCCCTGGGCTGCCCAGCCCTGCCGGCCTGAGACCAGCCCCTGCAGGCTCCTCATCGGGCCCTGTAGGTCGGGTGGGGCCCGTGGGGTCTCGACTGGGGTCAGTCCACGGTGGGCCTGCCTGGGTGGTTTGCTGTGGCCACTGGAGGGGGCCTGGGCTGAGTGCAGGCGCTTTAGCCCAGTGGAAAGGACAGAAACCCCACGCCCACCCACTCCTCCCCCACAGCACCTAGAGGCCGGGGTAGGGACCCCGCATATGGTCACTGCATGTGTCCAGCACCGGCACTCAGGCACCGGGCAGAACCGGCTCGCATGCCCTGCAGGAGGTGTTGAGGGCGGCCGCCAAACTGCTGGACGCTGCCGCCCTCACCGCCCCTCCCGTCCGCAGATACTACTTCAAGAAGGTGAGCGACGAGTTCGAATGCGGCGTGGTGTTCGAGGAGGTGCGCGAGGACGGGGCTGTGCTGCCTGTCTTCGAGGAGAAGGTCATCGGCAAGGTGGAGAAGGTGGACTGACGGGCAGGCCTGGCCTCCGCGCTGCGCACCACGAGGGCCTGTGCCGCGTCGCAAGAGTGTGGCAGACACGCGGCTGCTGGTGGAAGGCGGGGTGCTGCCCGCCTCACAGCCGCCACCCCTTTGGTCCATCTGTGTCCAGGAGGGCGGGGGTCCCTCTGGGGTCCCACAGGCTTCCACCCATTCCTCTGCAGGACACTCAAGAGCCCACCCAGCAGGGAGCCCACCATGGGGCTGCCTTGAGACCCTCCCCCACGGCCCCCTGCTGCTAACCGCGGACGCCCCCGGCGCTCACCCCACAGGCTCTGCTCCTTCCGGGACTCGCCCGCCATGGCCTGCCCTGGTCAGGCCTGTCCCAGAGCCGGGGTGCAGGGGGCCCCATGGGGACTCTGTCCATTGTACATGTCACCGAGTGCCTTCAACACAGCTTGTCTCTTGCCTCACTGTGTGGACCCGGCGACAGAGCACCGAGGCCCAAGCGTGGGCTCAGCAGGTCCCGGGCCCCTCCCTCCTGAGGGCCCATGTAAATATGTACATTTCTCAGGCCTGGGCCAGCGGGGAGGGGCTGCCCCAAGCCCGTTTTTCATGCGCTGACTTGTACAATTATCTTTTCAAAGGTACTTGGATAATAATGAAATAAAACCATTTTTGAATCTTCCCTGGCTGTGGACTGCACCTGTCCAACATGGCTGGTGGGAATGCCCCTCGGCTGGCTCCTGGGATGTGTGCCCTGTCTCCCAGCCACCAAAGGAAGTCAGGCCAGCCTCCGTGGTGGGGAGGGGGGGCCGTGGAGCAACGCTGGCAGAGCTTGGGAGAGAGAGTGGGCCCGAAGCCGGCAGCAATGCCATGCTCCCCCTTCCTGCCGCAGTGGATCCTCAGACCTGAGCCAGGGACCCATCTTCCATCCAAGATGTGAAGGACCCAGGAGGCTGAGATTGGGCCCAAACCAAGGGCCAGGGGGCCTGCCTTACTCAGGAGCCACACACACAGTCCAGGACCAGAGCTCTTTATTCACAGCCCACAGCTTCCATGGGCACCAAGGGACACGGCTCCCCGGCTGGGCACTGACAGCGGTGCAACTACAGCTCGTCCTTGGGCTCCGTGGTGTTTTCTGGCATCTCCTGGAAAGGGTCGTAGAGACCCAGCTGGAAGCTGCACCCTCAGCCCAGCCCAGCCCATGTCACAACCACACGTCCAGAGGACTCGTCCAGAGACCTGGAGCCTTGGGACAGAGACACCCACCGGGAAGGGGGCTCCGGGCACCTCCCTGGGCTCCTCTGCAGGCAGCTCACCCCCGCTGTCCAGAAACTTGGAGAAGGTCTCCAGGTCCCTGGTGCCTTTGTATTCGATCACCTGAGGAAGGATGGGCAGGTCTGGGTGAACACTGTCCAGGGTCTAAGGCCAGCCCTCCGAGGCCACGCCGCATCTCCAGCCGAGGTCTGAAGAGCCTAGACTGAGCCCAGACCAAGGATGGGGTCCTGCCTCACCTTCCGACCGGGACCCACCGGGAAGTACTTGAGGGTGGGGAAGCCGTGCACAGGGAGGGCCTCCAGCTCGTTGGCCGTGGCATCCAGCTCGGCGATGATGATGTCCTCGTGGTCCCTGTACTTCTCAGCCAGTGCTTCCCAGGCCGGGGCCATCTCTTTGCAGTGGGTGCACCATGGGGCATCTAGGACAGGGCGGCATCAGCACAGCCAGCAGGGTCCCTGCTGCCCGCCAGCCCACTGCCCTCTGCACTCACAGAACTTGATAAACACATTCTTGGTTTCATCAAAAGCCACCTGCTCGAAATTCTTGCGCACGAGGGTCTTGACTGGCCGCTGGTCCCAGTCAGGGGGCACCTCCTGGCTCAAGCGATAAGGCTGGGAGAACCGGCCAGGTGCTTTATTGGGGTCTCTCCCAAGAGCCGCTGCTCCCACCCCCGCCCCCCAACTGGGCAGTCCAGCAGCGGACCTTGACCTCCCCACCCAGGACTGCGCGGCAGAAGGCTGCAACCGAGGTGGCGGTGACTGGCCCCCTGTCCGCAGGCTTGTACTTCTTGGTCTCAATGTTGATGAAGTGTAGGGTGGGGGCCTCCTCGGCCTTGAGGCCAAAGTACTGGAGCACGTGGTTGTGGCTGGCACCCACGTCCTCCACCACCACAAACAGCACCTGCCAGCAGGGAGTCCGCGTGGGCGCCCCGCCTCCCCACCGCCACCCCACCCCCCACCCATGGGCCGAGCCAGTACCTGCCCCCAAAAGCCGGGAGCCGCCTCCCGGAAGCCCTCCAGCAGCTCCCGGTGCAGGGTCAGTGTCTGGTTGATGAACAGCAGCAAGTGGTTAAGGATCCTGGCTGCAAAGATCTTACGGGACGGGACGTCTGCTGGGGCAAGTGGCGCTCGTGGGCTGCTCCCATGCTCGCCTCCCATCCTCCGCTCCCACCTGCACCTGCCCTCTGGCCCCACTCACCTGGCTGTTGAACTCCGTGACCAGGTGCATGCTGTGCGTGCGGAGGAAGCGTGACAGATCCCCTTGGTCCAGGCCCAGCTCCTCATCCACTGGGAAGTCTGCCCGCCCCTTGTCATACTGGACAACGCCGGGTGGGTCAGCAGGAGCCATCGCCCTGACTCCGACCCCCACTTCCGCCCTGACTCTGGGCCTGACCCACCTTTTTTTTTTTTTTTTTTTTTTTTTGTGGTATGCGGGCCTCTCTCTGTTGTGGCCTCTCCCGCTGCGGAGCCCAGGCTCCGGATGCGCAGGCTCAGCGGCCATAGCTCACGGGCCCAGCTGCTCCGCGGCACGTGGGATCCTCCCAGACCGGGGCGCGAACCCTGTTCCCCTGCATCGGCAGGCGGACGCGCAACCACTGCGCCACCAGGGAAGCCCTGACCCACCTTTTTGAAGAGGACCATGGTGTCCTTGGTGAGGCCGAACTTCTGAAAGAGCTGAGGCTGGTTGGTGAGGCCAAAGCTCACGTCCAGGGCATCCTGGGCTAGGGCCAGGAAGGTAGCCACATCCTTGTCCTGCAGGTCCTAAGGGGCCCGAGCCTCTGAGGCCGACTGGCCTCACAGACCCTGCTCCCAGGCCCGGCCCCCGTGCCACCAGCTCACCTGGAAGAAGCCAATGACCACCACGTCCCGGGCATCTATCAGCGCTCGGGTGCCCTCCTCATCCTCCAGCCGCGTGGCACTGGGCCCCACCCGCCGCCTCAGCCACTCAGCGATGCCCTCGGCCTCCCAGGGGCCTGCAGAGATTCCCCTCAGCCTGGGCCAGCCCTGCCACCCGTTCACCCGCCCATGCCCACTCCCTGCACCAGTGTACTCCTCCGGGTGCGTGTGGTTCCCGTCACAGAGGAACTAGAGCGTGGGGTACTCTGTCACCGCAAACTCCTCGGCCAACTCTGGCTCCGCGGGCCCATCCACCTTGGCCAGCCTGACTTTGGCCAACTCTGCTGCCAGCAGGGCAGCTGCCTTGCTGTACTCAGGGGCCAGTGCCTTGCAGTGCCCACACCATGGGGCGTCTGGGGGACAGGGCCATGAGCGCCCCAGGCCTCCATGGCCCCAGCCGCAGTCCCTGCTCCCGCCCGGCCAGAGCTGGCCGACCTTGGGCCAGTCAGGCCCAGCAGGGAACAAGCATGTCCTGTCCACACCTCCCTCAACAGGGGCCCGCCTGAGCCTTGGCCACATGGAGCCCAAGAACCGGAGGCCAGCCTCCTCAAGGCCCCCAGCTTGGGGAGGCAGTGGCCAGTACTGTCCTGCCAGTGAATTTAGGAGGAATTTTCCGTTACCACCCCCTGAGGCCAGCTCCCGGCCATCTGCCTGTGGAGGCTTGCCGGCTAAGAATGGCTCTCACGTGTGAAAACCTTGTAAAAACCCGGAAGAATGTGCAAGCCTGAATGCTGGCTGGCCCTTTATGGAAGAGTTTGTAGGACAATGACCGTGGGTCTCCCCGGCACCTGTGCCCTTCACCACTGTGAGGCTGGACCCCCAGGCCCAGCTCAGCCCCAGGGCTGTGCCTCAGGTGTCTTCTGACGGAGCTCCAGGAGCACGGTGGGGGCGAGTGGCCCTGGCATGGGGGGTAGAAGCCCCCAGGTGGCCCCTGCGGGTCTCCCAGCCCCACCGGCCCCAAGCACTCACAGAACTCCACCAGCAGGGCAGGGTGCTCCCGCAAGGCCAGGCCAAGGGTCTGCCGGCTCAGCACCAAGATCCCATCCTCCTCCAGGGGCTCCTCCTCGGGGGGCTCCTCCAAGGGACCCGCGGGCCCTGGCCCCTGTCCCCACAGGCCTGAGGCCCCGAGCAGCAGCAGCACTGGCAGGAGCTGGCCGTCCAGGGCAGTGCCGGGGCCCACGGGGCGGGGGCAGATAAGGGGGTGGGGGGCCAAGCAGCTGCCGCCACGTGGCACGCAGGCCTGGTTGCAGGGAAGATAAGGCTGGGAGGCCCCCCCACCCCGGGGGCGGGGAGGCAGACAGGCGACACCGAGGGCACCGAGACAGAGCAACGTTTAATAGGACTGTTCAGGGCACAGTGCCAGGCCTGGGGAGGGGGCATCCCGGGACAGGACAGAGGGCAGGGGGGGTCTGGCCACTGAGGGGGCCGGGGAATGCTCAGGGGTCCCTTGCAGCGACTGACAGAGGTGGGGGAGACCAGGACCACAAGTGGGAACACAGCCCCGGGGCAGGGGGCGCTCAGCTCTCCCAGTCCTGGCGGATGTGGAGGCCCCACTCCCAGGACAGGTGGGGGGTCCTGTCGTCATCGGTGAAGAAGGACGTGACCACGTAGGCACCCCGCACCAGCACGCCCCGGGGCGCCTCCTCCAACGGAGTCACAAACTCGTACTCCTGGGCGCTCGGGCCATAGCTGCCCACCATGTAGACGGCTTTGTCCACTGGGGGAGGGCGAGGGTGTCAGGGGCTGCCCTCTGTCCCACCGGCCCCCACCCCAAGCCATGCCCCTGGGCTGCCCCCTCCACGCAGCCCTCACCTCGCAGGCCCTGGCGGTAGGTGTGATGCAGACACCTGAGGCCACTGACGATCTCCTTATTGACCTGAGGGACAGGGGGTGTTAGGGGGAACCTGGGGGGCTGGGCCTGTGGCTGGCTGGTGTCCCCCGTGACAGCTCCCTCACCTTGAAGGTAATCTTCACTTTGTAATCAACACCCTCCTTCAGGACAAACACCCGGTTTTTCAGCGCAGCCAACTCCCCTGTTAGGGAAAGTGCAGCTAAGTGTGAACTCCTGTGATGGCTGAGACCCTGCCCCAGGAGCCCCCATGGGGGGCCTGTACCTGTGAGGTCTAGGTCTGAGTACTTGGGACTGGGCATGGGGGGGTCCTAAGAGGTCCATGGCAACGAGCCCAGGTCTCTACCCCAAAGATCAGTTTGTATTTTGCAGAGGGGGTTACCTGTGAGGTCCCTACCTGGGGCTCAGGGTCGCACCAGGCATCCTGGGAGTTACCTGTGAGGTCCATGGTGATGGGCCCTGGGGCCTGCTCAGACATCAGTGTCAGGCTGGTCACCTGCACGTTGGGCAGGCTTGGGTCTGAAGAGAAACCAAAAGTGTACAGGTGCCCTAACCCTAACCCACCCTCCCCACCCCAGCCCAGGGCGTGGGCATACCCACTGCAGGCAGCTCAGGCCCCAGCAGCGCCCGCTTGTAATTGACCAGGCTCTCGTCATCCGGGTCCAGCTGCTGGATCTCCAGGAGGCTCTTCCTCCCCGGGGCCCGGTACTCCAGCACAACCTCATCCAGCACCTCATCTGGCGGCAGCTGCCCCTTCTCCTTGTCGGTCAGGAGGACTGGGGGTCGGGGAGGGTGTGTGAGCAGCTGCTGCCAGCTGACCTGGCATTTGCTGGAGCCTGCTGTCTGGCCAGCTGGACCTCCCACTGCCCAAAGGAAGGAACTTAACAGGAGTCCGGTGAGAGCTCTGGGAGAGGGGTGGGCCGAGAAGATGCAGAGCAGCGCCCAAAACCAGCCTCTTCAGGAAGGGCCTGGGGAGTGGAGAAGGCTCCCAAGAGATGGAGGCAGGTGATCCCTGGAGGCTCCAGCTGCATTCTCCTGCCCCACCCATTCATCCCAGGCCCCTCCCTGACTGTAGGGGGAAGGAAGACCCAAATGGGGAACAGCCCCAAGGGATAGGGTCCACCACACGGAGTGGGGACCACTGAGGTCTTCTCTAGAGCAGAGGCTCTGCCTTTTCGCTGCTCTCCAGGGTCCCCAGTGCCCTAGGCCTCTTCCCATATTCCCATAAGGCTCTCGGACACCTCTCAGGGTCCCCACCACCCTGCTCAGGGACTGCGTGCCCTGAATGCCTCCCCACAGTCTTGGGAGTTCCTCCCCATAATGCTCCTGAAGGGTAGGGGTGGTTCTCTCTAAACCCCTCAACTTATGCTCTGAGGCCACCTCCCCAGGTGCCTCCAGAGCCAGTCAGCTAAGCCCCTTCCCCTGGCGCCTTAACGCAGGGGTCTTTCTGAGCCCTCCCCACAGTCCTAGGAGAAGCTCCCATGGTGCCCTGGGGCAGGGTCTTTCCGAGTCCCTGCCCACTGCGCTCCAGTCTTTCCCGGGATCCACACCCTCCCTGAAGGAGCCCCAGCCCCACCCAAGGGAGATGGGACCTCAGGGGCAGGTTCCCACGGGGAGGGGGTCCCCCTGCCACCCTGGCTTCACAAACAGACCCGCCCACTCTTGACCCCTTGCCCCATGAGTGTCTGGCCTGGACGAAGCCCCCCACCCCCGCCAGAGCCCTGCCGGGGGACCCCGCCGCGAGGTCCCCACGAGCGCCCCCAAAGTTTCCGCGGGGGAGAAGCCGCCGCGCCCCGGGCTGAGCCCCCCGCCCACGTGGCCGCCCTGGCCCTGGCCCTAGCCAGGCCCGCTCACCTCGGGCGCACAGCGCCAGCCGGAGCAGCTCCAGCAGCTGCGCCCCCAGCTCACACGCGTCCAGGCCCAGCATGGTGGCCCGCGGCCCGGCCCCGCCGCCGAGCCGCCGAGGAGCCGCCGCCCGGCTCGGCGCTCAGCCCCGGCGCGACTGCGGTGAGCTCATCCCGGCCGGGAGCGCCCCCCGCGCCCAGCGCCGCGCCCGCGCCGCGCGCCCCCAGCCGCTCCGCGGACCCCGCGCAGCCCCGCAGAGACGCGCGTGTCGCCCGCTTGGCGTCGGCACCCGGTCGTCCCCGCCGCGGGCGCACTCGGACCCCGCACAGCCGCCGCGGTCACGGTCCCAACATCCCGCCCCGCCTGCACCCGGCTCTGGCCATCAGGGCTGCCCCACCCAACGGCGCCGCCCGGAGTCTGGGGAGTCTCCGGGGAAGCCCTCTGGGCGGGGCTGATGGGGCTGGGGGCGCGAGTGGAGCAGGTGCGTTCCCCCCCCCCCCCCGCCAAGTCCCCAGGCTCTCGTTACCTGCAGGCAGCGCAGGCCACACCTGGGGCCCGACAGTTCCCCACCCTCCCCCTACTCCCACCCCCGCTGGAGCTTATTTATGTCTGGGCAGAGGGGACTCCTGGAGTCTGCCCAGCCTTGGGGGGTGGGGGATGCTGTGTGTGTCTGCACAGCCTCCTGGCTCCGCACCCCACAGGTTCACAGGCATCAGCACGGAGGGGCCAGTGTCCACACACACAGTGAGGTGCAGTCTGGAGACACAGCCATTATTCCAGTGTTTATTGACTGGGCTGTGTGAGCGTGGCAGGGGGTGGAGGGGTCTTTGCATGCTCTATGCTCAGAGGCCCCATCCTTGAGGAGAAAAGGACACTGATCTGAAACAGAACGGGGTGGTGGAGTGCGAGGGGCGCACAGAAGGGGCCTCTGGTCTTGTTGCCTAAACAGACCTTGTGACAGGTAGATGGGGGTCAGTGGGGCAGGGGCAGGGGTGAGCTGGACCTGAGGCTGGGGACAGCTGGGTCAAAGTGGAGGGGGAGGCAGAACACCAGCTAGAGTCCCCCTGCTTCCTTACACCCCTCTGCTCCCCCATTTCTGAGGACACCCAAGGATCAGATCTGCCCTGGCCCAAAGGAGCCCCCTATCTGAGAAGGAGGCCAGCAGGCCAGGCCGTGGGTGCGGGAGGCACGTGTGCTAGGGTAGGGACTGTCCCCCTTGGAGCCGCACCTGCCCACAGTCTTTCCAAGGCAGGATATCCCCAGCCAGAGCCCAGCCCTTCTAGGGTCACATCCTGCTGCCCCTTCCCTGGGGTGGTCAGGGAAGCCACTTGTCCCCAGGCTGGGGACAGCTCTGGCCTCTGGGGGCCTTCAGCCTCTCTGGAAGCCCATCCATGAAGAGAGGACAGCCAGGCCTGGGGCCAGCCTGACCCCACCTGTGTGGGTAGGGCTGGGTGAGAGAATTTCACTGGCATGTAAGGGAGAATGGCACCCAGAAAGGGTAGAACCCCCCTCCAGTACCCCTGCCCCAGCTCAGCCTGGACATGGCTTTGCCTGCAGTGGAAATGGGTTCAGATGGCCATGTTGGAGGCTCTGGCCAAAGGCTAACCCCGACATCCTGCCCTGCCCCGAGCACCTAAAAATCAGAAATAGACCTATTTGCACCACTTTAAAATGGCCCCAACAAAAGGGGTGTGGGTGGCCAAGCTGTTGGAGGAGGGAGAGAAACGGCCAGGCTGGGCCCTGAGCCCAGAGGCTGCCCACGAATCTTGGGGGGCAGGTGTTGAGATCTTCTCTCCCAGTAAAGCCCCCTCCCACAGTCTCCCACAGTTTCAGGGTAACCCGGGTGGGGTCTCTGTTCCCCAACTGGTGCCCCAGGCATCATCAGTGCAGCAGAGGGGACGTGAGCTGCCCCCCCCAGCACACCTATGCAGCCACGCAGTGTCATACCAGCCCAGTAGCACCTGCATGCGTCAGGGACAGTGTCACAGTTGCAGGGACACACTCCTAGGGCAGTTCGACCCCTCACCCAGACCTTACAGCCCCTGCACCGCTGGTCGCCCACATCCTGGGGCGCCACACAGGAGGTGGGTATGGGGGAGGGGTTACAGTGACCCTAAACAGTTGTCCTCCACCCCAGCCCTCCTTCCCCACAAGTCCCCTCTCCCCTTTTCTGAGTCCCCATCCTTTCCCTGAGTTCCCACCCCACCTCTGAGCCTCCCCCACCGCCGTCCCAGCGGAGGCTGATTCCCCCCACGCTGTCCGGGTGGGTCCAAGTCCCCTCTCGAAGCTCCAGGCAAGCTCCCGCGGGCACGGGCCTTGGTTTCTCGTGACGTGAGGGGAGCCTGCTCGAGGTGGATGGTCGGACGCGCGTCCGCAGGCCCCAGACCCCAGACCCCGCGGCTGCGGAGGGTTAACTCGCAGGCGGGGCGGCGGCCCGGAGGGGAGGGGAGGGGAGGGGAGGGGCGGGGCGGGGCGGCCGGACACCCTCGCCCCGCTGGACCTGCCTCAGCCATGGCCGCCGGCCCCGCGCCCCACGGCGGGCACCCTCGCGCGCAGAGGCCGCATCTGAGCAAGGTGGGTGCCTGGGTCCCGCCCGCCCCCCACCCCCGATCTCCCGACACGCGATGCCGGGAGGGGCAGGAGAGGAGTGAGTGCGGGTGCACGCAAGTGTGGACACTACGCGAGCGCGCGAGTGTGGACCCGGGTCTTGGGCGATGGCACTGTGTGAGCGGGGTGGGGCGGCGGAGACCCCGGGGTTGGGGTCGCCGCTCGCTGGCGCCCCGCCTCGCCTCCGCGGTCAGCCACGGCCTGAAATCCCACCATCAGTGAGCGTTAATCTCCTTCAAGCACACTGATCCGGCGCATCCCGGGCTGGTTCTGGGGCATCTGGATCTGGGGGTGGGGGAGGAGGCCACCGCAGGCCCTCAACCTCCTTTGCCCAGATGGAGCGGATGGTCGTGAGTATGCAAGACCCCGACCAGGGCGTGAAGATGCGGAGCCAGCGCCTGCTCGTCACCGTCATTCCCCACGCAGTGACTGGTGAGGTGCTGTAGGGGCCGGGAGGCGGGTGCCGGCCCTGCCTCGGCCTCCCCCTACCCCAGTCTCTGCTATGCAGGCAACGACGTCATGGAGTGGTTGATCCAGAAGTACTGCATCACAGAGGAGGGTAAGGGGTCAACCCACTGCTCTTCCTGTGCCCCATACCCGGCCCTGGGCTCGCTGTGCTGAAGGCCTAGGGCTGGGGCCAAGCCCACTGTGCTGGGGGATCCGGCTCGGCTCCCCCCACTAAGAATTCACCACCTCGCTCCCCAGAGGCCCTGCACCTGGGCACCCTCCTAGTGCGGCATGGCTACCTATACCCACTGCGAGACCCCTGCCACCTAGAGCTCCGGCTGGATGAAACGCCCTATAGGTTCCAGGTCAGGCTCAACTGGGAGCAGGTAGGACCTCTCCCACCAGGCAGCCCCTTGGCGGGGACTCCTGGAAGGGGTGGGGCTGGGGCAGGAGCAGGACCTGTGATGTCACTGCAGATCTTGCGGTCCACTGCCCCCTCCCCAAAAGGCCTGGACTGGAAGCGTTCCTGTGACAGAAAGACCAAGTTAAGGGGAGGTACCTTTAGCAGGGCCCCATAAGGGGTACCTGCAGAGGACTCCACCAGCTTACCCAGGGTCCTTAGGCCTCAGCCCTGAGGAAGGGGCCTAAGGACAGGATCCCTGCACCTCAGTGTGCATCCTCAATCATGATGGAGCCCCCCTTCTGCCCTCCCTGGCCACACCAGGGACCCCGGCAGGGCCTGCCCTCAGTCCCCACGCCCCCAGCACTGCAACTACCTCCTGGGCCTGGGCAGGGAGCCCAGAGTCAGTGAACCAAGTGCAGCTCGGTCCAGGTGGTGGGAATGGTGGATGGTCAGCTGAGCCTTGGGGCATCCAGGGAGTCCCGGTCAGCCCAGTCTCCTCCCAAGGGAGCTGAGAGGGTGGGGACGACTCTTGGGGCGGGGAAGGCCCAGAAGGTCACAGATACCTTTGTCCTTGCACCACACCAGACGCCCTATTTCTGGATGAGCACCCTGTGGCCAGCCGCTGAGCTGGACTACGGTGAGTGAGGAGGGGTGGGCTAGCTGGGGACAAACTCCCAGGACTGGTGGCTGTGGGTGTGATGCCACAGGGGAGGGGGAGCTGACATTGCTCCTCTGCAACCTGTTCCCTGTCCTTCCAGCCATCTACCTGGCCAAGAAGAACATCCGAAAGCGGGGGGGCCTGGTTGACCACGAAAAGGTGGGACACCCTCCCCACCCCTCCCAGGCTGAATCCAGCCAGAGGAACCCAGTCCCTACTTGTGGCCCTAGAGCACACAGCCCAGACCCCAGGGTGATGTGGATACACAAGCACAAACACCCTAGGTGGTCTCAGAGGGGAGGTGGGGGGTCCACACCCCAGAGCTGGGCACCAGAGGGAGTTTCCCACTGGAGACCTCAACACTCCGCAGGAGCACTACGACCAGCTGCACAGGAAGATCAGCCACACGTGGGACCTGGTAGTGATGCAGGCGAGAGAGCAGCTGCGGTGAGACCACGCCCTGCACGCCCCGCACGCCACTGGCAGCCCTGGGACCAGAAACAGCGCGCCCAGGCTTGGCTGCCTGCCCAGGCCTCGGCCTGAAGTGGGGGGTGAGGTGGTGGGCACAGTGTCCCCCCAGCTCTGCCTACCCACCCCCCCCCCAGGGCAGCTAAGCAGCGCAGGAAGGGGGACAGGCTGGTCATCGCATGCCAGGAGCAGACCTACTGGCTGGTGAACAGGCCCCCGGTGAGCCCCTTGTGGGAGGTGGTCCTTGGACAGCAGCGGAGTCCTGCCAGCGGTCAGTGTGCCTCCTCAGGTGCTCACTGAGGAGGACCTACTTTCTGACCCCTGGGAAGGACATGCTTTTAGGGATCCTGTCAGGTGATAGGAAGTTCTTTTTCTGTGGTTCATGAGAACCCAGAGGTCACAAGGCCAGGCCTGAGCTGCCCCCACCCACAGACTAGGACACAGCAGCTTCTCTCTGGGTCTAAGGAAGCAGAATGTGGGCACCTGAAGGCCCTTGGGGTCGGGGGAGGTGAGTGGGGGCGGGCTTAGCTGCAACATGAGGGACTGAGGTCACAGGCCAAGAGCTTCTGAGGTGCTGGCCTGGGGTCAGGCCTTACCCAGATCCGTGGGGCTGGCAGGTGGGTTGAGGTCCCCCTACTGTGTGGGGCAGTGGAGAGACCAGTAGTAGACACAGATGTGTGCTGTGATGGGCAGTCACAGCAGACCATGAATAGAAGCTCCGGGGGAAAAAAACCCATGAAAAAAAAAAAGAGAGGCACCCACGGGCCTGATTACCTCATCAGGTGTGGGTAGTGTCTCTGGGAAAATGACCCTTAATCTTCCACCTGAGGGTCACGGGGTCTCCGGCGTTGAGGGTGGAGTGGGCGTGGCCAAGGCTGAGCAGTGGGCTGAGGGCCGGTGGTGGTCCTGTGGAGGGACCAGTAATGGCGCCCGTGGCCTCCGGTGAGGCATGTGCGTCTGGGGACGGGGTGGTCAGGACGAGGTGCGGCCAGAGGGGCTGTCTCAGGTAGGGCTGGGGTTCTGGCCTGAGCAGCCAGGAGCTCGGAGGTGAGTTTGGCTGAGGCGAGGAAGAACGGGGGGCTTGGGGGCAGGTCACAGACTTCTCTTTAGGAGCCAGGAGCTGGGTGAGGGGCTGGAGAGGGGACCAGGGTGGGCTAGACAGGGAGGGTGCCCTGGGTTGGGGATGGGCAGAGAGCATACAGGTCCCGAGTTCCCCTGAGCGTATTTCCACATTAGGGCCTGACATGGGCGCAGAGCTTCAGTGTATGGGGTTAGGAGGGTCTCAGCAGCCTGCCTGAGCTGTACCCCCACTTCATCTCACCCCCCCTCTGCAGCCCGGGGTCCCCAGCGTGCTGGAGCAAGGTCCAGAGCGGGGTTCCTGCACTGCTGGGCGAGTGCAGATGGTGAGGACCCTGCGTGCACACCCCCCAGCCCACTCCCCATCCCTGCACAGTGCCCTCCGCTCCATGTGCCCCCACCTCCCTTAACCCCTCTACCCCCCCTGCCACTTTACCCCCCAACTCCACCCACTCCACCACTAGGGGACTGCTTGGGGGCTGCCCACCCACCTGTCCACTTGTCCATCCAAATGTCCCATGATTCAGTCACTCCAAGTCTCCTGCTTTGCTCCCCGGCTCACTGCCCCGACTCCCAGCCCCCTGCTAACTCTCGCCCTCTCTCACCTCCCACCTGCTGCCCTGGGTGCAAGTAAGTACGGTAGACCCTGTGGGGGGAGGGGGTCTCTTCCCCCAGGCCAGGGCAGCATCAGGGTCTGTGGAGACTTGGAGGGGTGGCGAGCAGGGCCACGGGCCCGAGCAACCAGGGCCGAATGAACCATATGCTTCCAAAGCCTCCAAACTGGATGGAATTGGACCAGGACACATGTCCGAACTTCGTAGCAGCAGAGTCCTCGGTCAGGTCCCACGACACCCAAAACATAGAGCAGAGTCATCTAGTACTTTTCTGAGAAAACATCTTCCTGACTTTAGAATCATAGTTCACGGTCACAGGTTTGTGATTTCCATCAAAGTCACGCAAAGATAGCTGAGAGGAAAGGTTGGCATCACAAGCATCCTGAGGGTGCTGTCTGCCCTCCCCTCCTTTCAGTACATTTGAAAACATGAAATAGTGACAGTTGGGGAAACTCAAGGTAACTTTGAGCACCTGAGGGCTTGATGAACACCCTGAAACATCCAGACTTGAGGCCCCAGGAGGCGTCCTGGAAAGTCAGACCCCTGCATCAGAGGCCGGGGCTCCGGAGGGCAGGGCAGGGGTGGGATGTCAGTCCCTATAGGGACCTGCCTTCTAACTGCAGCCCACTGGTCCCTTCCAGACCAAGACCATGGATTTCTACAGGTGGGAGGTAGGTCCTGGGGGCAGGAGGCAGGGGAGGGGTGGGCTGGTGACTCCCAGCCCCGGCGCCCCTCACAGCTCTCCCATCCTAGGTCGAATGCTTACGAAAGGCACTGGGCAGGGCCCGGGTGAAGTCCTCCGTCTGCCTTGAGGCGTGAGTGGGATGGGGGTGGTGGCTGGTGACCCCCAGCCCCGAGCCCAGACCCTTCCTCCAGCACCCTCATCCCCACAGCACTCCCCGCACTGGCCCTGGCACCACCCTCCACCCCCAGGTACCTGAAATTTAGCAGCCGGCATGAGCCGCACGACCCCATCATGTCGGGGTGCCTGCCCAGCAACCCCTGGGTCACAGACAACGATACCTACTGGGCCATGAATGCACCCAGGTGAGCCCGGGGTGGGCCAGGAGCTGCAGGTGTGCCCCTGCCTTCCTCGTGCTCCTGACCCGCCCGCCCCTCCCCCAGCGTGGCCGTGCCCACAAGGCTCCGTGTGGAGCAGTGGGCCTTCAGCTTCCGGGAACTCTTGGAAGACCCTGTGGGACGGGCCCATTTCATGGACTTTCTCAGGAAAGAGTTCAGTGGTGAGAAGCCCCCTCCCCTGCTCCCTGCTTGAGCCTCCCCCACCCCCACCCCAGGTTTCCACCAGCCTGGGGTGGGCCTGACCCAGTGCCCGGACCCCCAGCCGAGAACCTCAGCTTCTGGGAGGCCTGTGAGGAGCTGCGCCACGGTGGGCAGGGCCAGGTCCCTGCCCTGGTGGACGCCGTGTACCAGTGAGTGCCACAGGGTGGGGCGGGGGGCGGGCAGCGGCCAGCCCGAATGGCCCAGACCCACCAGGGCTCCCCTCTCCCATGCCAGGCAGTTCCTGGCCCCCGGTGCTGCCCGCTGGGTCAACATCGACAGCCGGACGATGGAGCGGACGCTGGTGGGCCTGGGCCAGCCGCACCGCCATGTGCTGGACGATGCCCAGCTGCACATCTACATGCTGATGAAGAAGGTGGGCGCTTCCTCCCTCGCCCCATCCCCCCCCACTAAGCCGGTGTCAGGTGGCTTCAGTGGCCACAGCTGAGAGGCTGGTCCGCACCCGCTCCCTACGGCTCCTGCCAGCTTAGTCCCGCAGCTCACACCGCACTTTACAGAGCAGCAAACCGAGGCTCAGGGCGGCTGCAGGGCTTGTCCAGCCGTGGTTGTAAAGTGTTCTAACGTGGAAAAGGTCAAATATGAACAAAAAGTAAATGACGGATCCCCACGTACCTACAGCCCACCTTCACAAACTGTCGACTCGGGACCTATCCAAACTCACGGTCCATCCTGTCCAGTGGCCTACCACACACACACCCCCACCCCAACTTTAAAGCCATTTCCAGACTTCCTGTCTGTAGGTATTGCAGGAAGTTCCCTTCAAGGACACGGCCACCGCTTCCCTTTGAACGTGGCTGCAGAGGCCAGCATCACACCCAAAACACCAACAGTATTTACTCAATGCCCTCGAGTGGCCAGTTGCGTCCCCTTCCCCACATGACCTCAGGCTAGTTTCCCGCTGCTGCTTATTCTCTGTGCTGTGGAGGTAGAAGCCTGATGGGGTCTCGGGGCTGAGATCAGGGTGAGAGCAGGCTGGTTTCTTCTGGAGCCTCCAGGGGAGAATCCGTCCTCCTTTCTCCAGTTTCTATGGACACTGTGTTCCTTGATCAGATTGTTTTCAGTTTTGTTGTTGGTTCGGTTTGGTCGGGAATAGTGACTTCAGAGGTGGTGTCCGATGTGTTCTCCACTCAGGAGGGATGTCAGTCCAGCTCTCTTTTTGTTTGTTTGTTTGCGGTATGCGGGCCTCTCTGTTGTGGCCTCTCCCGTTGCGGAGCACAGGCTCCAGACGCGCAGGCTCAGCGGCCATGGCTCACGGGCCCAGCCGCTCCGCGGCATGTGGGATCTTCCCAGACCGGGGCACGAACCCGTGTCCCCTGCATCGGCAGGCGGACTCTCAACCACTGCGCCACCAGGGAAGCCCCCAGCTCTCTCTCTTTTGTGGTGAAAGCAGCCTTGACAGTCTGGCCCAGATCCATGATTTCATGAGGGTATGGGATGTTCTAACCCATCACTGCCTCCCTGTTCTGACACCTTCTCTCTCTGCTCGTTGCTGGCCCAGTGGTACCGATCATAGAGGAAAGGCAGGACCGAGGCTTGATTCCTCCTTTAAACACAATTATTTATTTATTTATTTATTTATTTATGGCTGTGTTGGGGTCTGTTGCTGCTGTGCACGGGCTTTCTCTAGTTGCGGCGAGCAGGGGCTACTCTTCGTTGCGGTGCGCGGGCTTCTCATTGCGGTGGCTTCTCTTGTTGCGGAGCACGGGCTCTAGGTGCACGAGCTTCAGTAGTTGTGGCACACAGGCTTAGCTGCTCCGCGGCATGTGGGATCTTCCCGGACCTGGGGTTGAACCCGTGTCCCCTGCGTTGGCAGGTGAATTCTTAACCACTGCACCACCAGGGAAGTCCTAAACATAATTTTAAAAAAATGTTTATTTTCTTAATTTTTTTGGCTGCATCGGGTCTTCGTTGTGGCACGCGGGCTTCTCTCCAGTTGTGGCGTGTGGGTTTTCCCTTCTCTAGTTGTGGCGCTCGGGTTCCAGAGCAGATGGGCTCTGGAGTTGTGGCACGTGGGCTTAGATGCCCTGATGCATGTGGGATCCTAGTTCCCTGACCAGGGATCAAACTTGTGTGTCCCCTGTATTGGAAGGCAGATTCTTTACCACTGGACCACCAGGGAAGTCCCTTGATTCCTTAATTACCACTTTTCAAAATAAGCAGTTGGACCCCTGGTATCTGCCAAGGGTAGTCAGTGAGGTTGGGATGCTTTTAATACCATTGTAAATTCACGTTTTGACCATATTTGATGGGTTTCAATCCCTTTCAGTCCTTGTCTCATGGGACGTGCAGAGGTTCCCCTCTCCGGCTGACTGCTCTTGAGTCCTGTGACGTGTCCGAAATCTATGGTGCTTCCTAGCTTTCTAAGGGGCCATCCTACTCCAGACCTAGAGCCAGCCATTCCTCGGGCCCTCAGCCCTCCCTCGGGGGTGGTGTTCAGAAACCATGACCTGCACATCAGACCCGTCATAGCGCCAGGGGTGGTCATGGTTCCCAGGCCTTTCAGCGGACAGAATCAGGAAATACGTGTTTTAAATAAAACATACCAGGAGTTCAGACTGATACTTCTAATTCGGAATCAGGATTATAGAATTTCCTTAACCTCTTTGGCCTCTCTCTCTCTCTCCTCATTCCCCTACTGAAAACCTGGGTTTTCAGTGGTGCCAACATAATCACTCACTTGCTTTTTCTCGAGATTCACTCAGTAGCTCAACTGAGCAGCACGACACTACCATTCACAGTGACTGAGAGTCGTTTACTGTTTGTTTTTTCGGTCCTTTGTCCACAGCCCCTCAGACGCCCCTTGGACACTCGGTTACGTGTGGCTAGGATGGTGTCGCCTGCTGGACGCCCAGCTTCACTTGTCCCCCTTCAGTGTTTGGGGGTTGCTTATTTATTTTATAATCACATAAAATGTCTACAGTTTCAAAATCCAGTCTACAAAGTACATTCAACTAAATCTTGTTTATACCCCTGCCCCTCCACCAAAAGTTAACAATTTAAAATGTGTATTTTTCTTTTTAAAACGTAAGCACCTGGGTTCGTAGATTCCTGTCCCTCTTTATTGAATCCCGTGGTTTTTGTCAACCTTGCCTTTGTCCCGCTCCACGTGCCCAGCCTCACTCTGTGGGTCCGCAAGAACCAGTGACACTGGTTCCCCGTCGCAGGAGGCGCCACGTTCACTCCCCGTGTGGGCACCGGGCTCTTGCGTGATTGGGGGCCGGTCTCCCTGAGTCCGACCCGGTCTGGGCTGGTCTGGGGAGGCTGCTCCAGCCCAGTCCACTGTGGGTCCCGCCCTTGGAGGAGCCTGGGCAGTGCTGGCTGAGACCAGGAGTGGGACGGGATCAGGCCCGGATGCTGTCCGTTGCAGGACTCCTACCCGAGGTTCCTGAAGTCGGACTTGTACAAAGACCTGCTGGCGGAGGCCGTGGTGCCCCCGGAGACCAAGCGACGGTCAGCCAGGTGGTGCCCAGGGAGGCAGGTGGGATGCCGGGGGTGGCGCCCTGTGCTCAGGCCCCTTCTTCTCCACAGGGTGTTCCCGTTCATGTGGAAGCCACGCCATTCCAGCCCCAGCCCTGCTCTCCTTCCTGCCTCTGCCTCCGGGGAGCCCTCGGGTGGTGATGGGGAGGCGTAGGTGGGCCTGGGCAGGGGCAGAAGGGGGCCATCTTGCCCAGGGTCCTTGCAGCCACTGAGACTCCCCGGCGCGGGAGTCCCCTCGGGCCCCGAGCGCCCGGCCTTACGGGGGCACCAACCTCTCTGGCTTCCACCTTTTCCCTTGTCACACCCTCCCCCAGAAGGGGCTGTTCCAGCTGCTGATTCCCAGGGCAGGGGTGCCCTGGACTGAGACAAGATGGCAGCGCACCTGGCATTCCACGCCGGTTCCCACCCCGCTGGTGACTCCCAGGGCAAGATTCATAGTCAGGTGGCCGCTAGCAGGGGGCGTGGGCGTGCACGGGGAGGTGCTGCTCCCACTGGGCCGTGGCCTCTCCGCCTCCGTGGCCACCCGAGGCGCGTGGCTTCTCCCCGGTGTTGTACAGAGATGGCTCCAGCATCGTTGCTCCTCCAACAGCCAGCCCTGGTTCACAGCCAGGGCGGCCGAGCCTCTGGGCAAAGACACCAGGGAGTCCCCACTCTGAGGGCCCCCCGAGACTCAGCTGCTCCTTTGGGAGTGCAGCCAGACTGGCTCGGCTGGGGCAGCGCCACCCCACCCTCAGGGCTGCCCACACCCTCCCGCTCCCAGCGCAGAAATAAAAGACCTTTGGGTCCTCACTCTGAGCCTGGCCTGCTGTGGTCCAAATCGTGGTGGGTGCACACGTGGGTGTGCTTGTGGTGGGTGTGCATGCACTGTTGAGGGAGGTGCTGAAGGACAACGGGCTGTTCAGGTGTCAGAGGCAGTGGGTGGAGGGTCCCTCGTGTGGGGTCTGTAGGCCTGGGGCTGGGCTCAGGCTGCAGACTTGGGGAGACGGGGGGAGCTTGTGCTCTGGCGGCACACGGATGCCTGAGTCCTCCAGGGGAGAGTGAGCACAGAGTCCAGGGGGCTGTCTGGTGTTGAACCCAGCCTCTCCAGGGTCAGCTGTGCCCTAAGACATCACAGTGACAGGGAGCACAGTGCGGGCCTTATTTACAAGTCCAGGGTGCACCGGTGAGGGTGTCTCCGGGGTGGCCCAGACCCCGAACTCCTGCACATCGTCCTGGAAACTGAAGGCTGGTCCCTGCCCAGAGCCGGCTCCTCCATCCTCCGCTGTGGACCCAGACCCGGGCCCTTGGGCCCGGGTGGCTTCTCACAGGGACAGGGAATCCAACCCCTCAACCTCAGCCTTGTCGTTGCCTCCCAGGCCTTCACAAGGAGAAAGAGACCTGGTTCTGGAAGCAGGCTTGTCACATGTAAGCGCCTTCAGAAAATTCCTGCAGGATTCTCCACAACAGCCCCCATCACTTTGGTAACCCAAACCTTCGTCTCACTGAAGCCCCCTGCCTGGGCTCCTCCTGCCTGGGAGGCTACCAGAGCTCAGCCCTGGAGGACACAGGTGCTGGGGGACACGCTGCCTGTCCCGGGTGGGAGAATGCCCACAGGCTGGGTTCCTAGCCTGCTGTGGGTGAGCAGGGCGGGAACCACAGACCTGAGATGCACTTGGAGGCCGTGCTGGACGCTCCCAGTCTCTGATTGGGTGGTGTGGGTGCTGGCCTCACCTCCCCAGCAGCCTTTCCCACTGATCCAGCAGACAAACACAGGCACACATGGGGCTTTCCAGACAGTGCAAAACCAGTGTTTATTCTGATTTCTTCCCGAGGTACCCAGGGTCATCAGGCTGCTTGCTTTTGTCCGGGCACGGCTGAGTCCCACAGCACCAGGCGGGTCTGGGGTGACCAAGGCACAGAGGTGAGTCTTGCATCAGGTGACACCGACTGTGGGGGGGTGTCCAAGCACCAGGAAGGAGGGGCTGCTGGCCACACCCCAGGGGTGCAGGGATCCCTGAGGGACAAGAAGCTCCAGTGTGTACCCAGGGGTGCACGCTGACCCCAGGGCGCATCCTGGGGCCCGGTCCTCGGGACACTCACAGCTCCAGGCAGCCCATCAGTCACATCCTCCCAGGCCCCATTCCTCATGGGCCCTGTCATGGGCTCTCCAGGGTGAGTCACCACCAACCACACTGGGGTGTGGGCCTGCCTCAAGCCACCCCAGGGCCCACCACCCTCTGAGCTCCACGACCCCAGGGAGACAGTGCAGAGAAGGCAAGGCTCAGACGGAAAGAGGGAGGGGATTCTGCAGCCGAGGCTCTGGCCAGGCATGGAGGAGTGAGGGTGAGCTCCCGCCAGCACGGGCTCTGCCCAGGGAGACCCGGGTGGGGCTCGGAGTGGGGACCTGAGTGAGGACCTGGCATGCTGGCGGGAGAGGGGAGAGGCCCCGGCACGTCCCTGGGGTGACGGGCCCAGTGGAGAGCGTCGCCAGGTCACCAGGTCAGGAGTCGGCGTGCAGACAGAGCCAGTGAAGGGCTGACTTCCCAGGATGTGAAACTTCAGCAGCCGCCTCTGCTTCGGGCTCTGGCCAAACCACGTCTAGGCCTCGTTCCGGTACCGTAGGCGAGAGAACCGGTCCCTGACGACCTGGTCGCTGTCGGGGCCACCCTCAGCCAGGTGGACTACCTTGCTGCTCGGGATGAGGTCCCGCACCTTGTGTTTGGCCACGGAGACCAGGCCGGGTGGATCCGGGCTGGCCGGGCCCGTCAGGAGAATGTAGGCAGCGTGGCGGCTCGGCTCAAGCAGAACCACTGTGGGGACATGGCCATCAGGTCCCGGGACCGGCCAGCACGGGCCTCCCATGGCTGGCGGCCCGGGCCCATGCGGGGTGCGCTTACCCTGGAAGGTGACAATGGGGGTGGAGATGTTGGCCAGTTCCAGCAGGACTCCGGGCAGCGTGGGGTGGAACATGTACAGGCGGTGCCCGGTGGCTCCGGGCTCCTGCAGGGAGTGCAGCGGGGGCATGAGGCTGGCCCTCCCGGACGCTCCTGACCGTGACCACACCCAGAGCTGTGTCCGCCAGGGTCCCACAAAACACCCACCTCCCGCCCCCCTTCCCCGCCTGACCCTGACCCTTCTCGGTTGTCTTCCAGCTGCCGCCCCTCACACCCGCTTCCTCCCAGAAAGCCTGGACCCCCTTGTCCTGCCCACCCTGCATGGCTTCTGTCTATCTGCACTCACCCAGCCACCGGCTCCACCCCATGCCACAAACCAGGACCCAAGATTGTACCGTCTGGTTGGCACCAGCCAGCTCATGGAGGCCCCAGAAGAAGAAGGCGGAGCGGTGGTCTGCGGTGGGAAGGCTGGCGGACCGCGGGTCCCTGGGGAGGCCTGGGAGAGCCTGGCTCCACAGGACAGCCCCGGAGCTGAGGTCCAGGAGCAGGATCTGCAGAGGGAGGGGCAGCATAGGGTTGCGTCCCAGAGGGTGGCTCACCGAAGCCTCTGGTCCCCGCTCAGCCTACGGCTCAGACCAGCTTCCCTCAGCTACGGGCAAAGGTGAGACCCAGGAGCAAGTGCAGCAACCTGTCTCTCGGAGCCGGTCCCATTCTCAATGACCATGGCCGGGGTGTCGGGTTTGTAGTAGCCGAGGATGGGTTTTCTGGAAGGAGAGTGGAGAGGAGAGCTCACACGGGCCTCTGAAGGAGAAACCTGGGATAGGCTGCGGCTGCACCTGCACGGGCCGGAGCTTTGACGCCAGGGAGTCTCACTCCCCTCCCCAAGGGCAGGGTGGCACCAGGTGACAGGCAGTGGCCTCTGGCAGAAGCATACGGGCCTTGTCTCCAGGGCCGCCAGGGGTGGGGGTGGGAGGAGACGCTGGGGTACCCAGCTCCCTGGAGAAGGACCCCATACCTCAGGACCTGGGCTGCACCGAGGGTCCACCTGGGCACCAGCTCCTGCCCGTCCAGCAGCACGCAGGCCTCAGAACTCACAAGAAGCAGGTCCTCACCCACCTTCCCCGGAACATTCATCAGGTAGCGGACAGCTCCCGAGCTACACGGGCAGGAGGGACGGGATGGGGCCCCGGGTAGGGTTGGGGATGGGACACTCCCCAGCGCTGCCTGCCGGGCTGTTTCCCTCAGGCTCCCAGGGCTCAGCCTCATCTTTCTTACTTCTCCAGTTTCAAACTAAAAGGAAGGCCCTCACTGGATGCAGGGACCAGTGAGCCCGGGGGGTGGCCCATCTCCCCGTTTTTATTCGTCTTCTGTTTGCCTGTTTACTGAGTCTGAGCCCAGGACGACCTCAGACACCTGACACAAGGTAAGGGCCCTGTGCCCACCCTACGGCTCCTCCTCGTGCCCGGGGCCCCGTGCACAGGCCCCCACACCCCTGACCTGTGCTCCTGCAGCCTGTGGAAGGTGGCGTTGAGCCTGCCCTCCCAGAGGGGGTCGCTCTTGAGTGAGCTATCCCTCCCGGTGGCCTTCTCATACAGGCCCTTCACTGAGTGGCTGCAGAGGGAGGTGCCTGTGAACAAAGAAGAGCCTTGCGTCACCTGTCAGCGGGTTCAAGTCCCTGGAACAACAGCGGGAGCCGCTAGCCCCACACCTGCTTCCTCCCAGGTGCCAGCAAGCCCACGAGGGAGGTCGCCCTGGGGCAGCAGATGCCACGTACCGCAGGGGATGAGGACGTAGTGGGCACCTGCACTGGTGACATAGAGGATGGAGCCGCTGGTCCCGTCCACACCCAGGCTGCCCGGGGGGCCGATTTGCTGCCCGGTGCCGCCTGAATAGACGTAGCCGTTGACCTGCAGAGCACGGAGGAGAAGGGGATCAGGCCCACCCGCTGGGTCGAACCTATAGTGTCTGATGCCAGGAGACGTGGGGCCGCCCGCACCATCTTCAGAGCTGCGTCCATGGCACCGGTGGGAAGCGCACTCTCTGAGTGCCCGCTGGGTCTACAGGCACCCGAGCTCGGGGCAGCGGGGGAGGCCACGTGGCTGGAACGAGGGCCGTACCTGGTTCTCCTCCTGGGTGAGGACCAGCAGGTCTGGGACCCCGTCAGCATCGATGTCGGGCACCTGGAGCAGAGGGCTCAGGACGGACACGTTCCCCCCGAAGCTGCTGGGATGGCTCCACAGGGTCTCCCCTAAAACCAAGCACAGGGCCCGTGTGCTGCCATGGAAACAGACATGCGTGTGTAGCCGCCTGGCGCCCATAGGCACGTGTCAGCAGCATCACTTTGGGGTAGCACGGCCCCCTCCTTTCTTCTCATCCTGTTTCCAGTGTTTGGCTGACGCAGATCCTCCCCCTCAGATGGGCAGGGCCTGGCCTCCCTGCTGCCCACTGGGGTCAGGCATGCAGCCTCTGCCCCGTGCACAGGACGAGAATAAAAGTGCAGCCTTGTGGATGGACCCGGGGACTGCAGGTCCTGACCTGACAGCATCTGACCCAAGTACAATCTGCCCACCCCCGTTTTTAGTCGGATTCTTCTCTTATTAAAATATTTCCAGCTTGCTCTTTATCTTCCTCCCTACTCTTAAAACTACAACTTACAAAGGAAGTGCTGCTACCCCCAAACCTAGCATCAAGGCACAGAATTCCTTAGGGCTTTGGAAAAGGACCAGGGCCTGTTGCCTTAAGGCAGGGCTCAAGCTAGCCAGGCCCAGACATCCCATCCCCGGGGCCTGCCCCATGAGTGGGCGTCAGCAATGCCCCCACCCCCTCCAGGTGCCGTGCCGCAGCCACAGGCGGGACTTAGGAGGGGACGACAGTGAAGTGTGACTCCTCATGGGGCGTCCCCCTCCCACCCGTGCCGTTCTTCCTATCCAGCCACGCCGCCCACAAGAGCCCGGGTTGACCCTCCTCAGAGCATCCTGGCATCGGACCCGTGTGCGGAGGCCTGGGGGACCCACGGGAAGCAGCCTACCTGTGACCGAGTCTACCGCAATGATAGGGCCAGGTCTGCCAAGGATGATGCAGGCAGAAGACGCCCCGCTGCCCCTCGGCTGGGGGACACCGCACTCCACGAGGGCCCTGTTCTGGGCCACGGGCCTCTCCCAGAGGACGGTGCCGTTGGCCCCCGACACAGCGGCCACAAAGGTGCAGGGGGAGGAAAAGCCTGGAGGGAGAGACCCAGGTCTGCAGGGCTGAGCGTGCCGGCCTCGTGCTGTGGCCCCGCCCTGGGCTCCGTCTCTGGATCCCTGGTGTTGACCCCATGGGGTCAGCAGCCCAGCGGGGAAGGGGAGTGACATGAAAGTTCCCAGAAATTCCACCAACTGCTTCCCCCAAAACCGAGAGGGCGAGGGGATTCCTCCTCCTGCAGGGAGCTCCTCATTTTTTTGGTAAAAACAAAATTACCTTCATCAGCACAGGAGAGGCTGAAATTGCTTCTGCTGCTGTTGGTATTTTTATAAAGAAAGAGAACATCCTGGATCCTGTCCTTGTTCACGTCTTCTGTGGCCAGAAAGTCATAGGCGACTGAAAAGGAAACCACCGGCTACTTTCCCAGGCCAGGCCCGATGCGCCCCACCCTGGGCGCCGTGGGGCTGAGTGCCAGGTGCAGCTGCCCGCAGAGCGACCACGGGGAAGCGCTGCTTCCTCGTGGGCTGGCAGCCTCACGCCCCTTCAGAGCAGCAACAATTCTTCATCACTTGGGTGTCAGTTGTTAAGGACACCTGGGCATCACAAATGGACGTTCCGCACACCTGCTCAGGGCCGAGTCCCTCCCTAATCAGTCTGGGGTCTGGAGTCCACAAGTCCACACTCACAGGGCCTACCCCTTCCTTCATTCAAGGACTCAAATGATAAACTACATGCTTTAAAATCAAACACCAAAGGAACAAAATGAGGCCCTTACTTCACTCCATATACAAAAATGAATTCAAAATGGATCAAAGGGCTTCCCTGGTGGCGCAGTGGTTGAGAGTCCGCCTGCCAATGCAGGGGACACGGGTTCGTGCCCGGGTCCGGGAAGATCCCACATGCCGCGGAGCGGC
>NC_041227.1:47166320-47189435 GCF_002837175.3 Physeter macrocephalus | reverse complement strand
CCCCGCAACGGGAGAGGCCACAACAGTGAGAGGCCCGCGTACCGCAAAAAAAAAAAAAAAAAAAAAAGGACACCATCGAGGGAGTGAAAAGACAGACCACAGAAGGGGAGAAAATATTTGCAAACCATACCTCTGATAAGGGATTAATATCCAGAATATACAAAGAACTCCTACAACCCAACAACAAAAACAAACAACCCAATTCAAAAATGGGCAAAAGACCTGAATAGATGTTTCTCCTAAGAAGATATACAAATAGTCCATAAACACATGAAAAGATGCTCAACATCACTAGTAATAAGGGAAATGCAGATCAAAACCATGAGGGGACCTCCCTGGTGGCGCAGTGGTTAAGAATCCGCCTGCCAATGCAGGGGACATGAGTTCGATCCCTGATCCGGGAAGATCCCACATGCCTTGGAGCAACTAAGCCTGTGTGCCACAACTATTGAGCCCGCGCACCTAGAGCCCGTGAGCCACAACTACTGAGCCCACGTGCCCTACAGCCTGTGCGCCACAAGTACTGAGCCCACGTGATGCAACTACCGAAGCCCAAATGCTCTGGGGCCCGCGTGCGGCAACTACTGAGCCCATGTGCTGCAACTACTGAAGCCCACGCCCCTAGAACCGGTGCTCTACAACAAGAGAAGCCCACGCACCGCAATGAAAAGCAGCCACCACTCACAGCAACTAGAGAAAGCCAGTGCACAGCAATGAAGACCCAACGCAGCCAAAAATAAAAATAAAATTATGAAAGCAGGGACTCAGACAGTTACTTGTACATGAATGTTCAAACCAGCATTATTTACAACAGCCAAAAGGTGAAAATAACCCAGGTGTCCATGGATAGAAGAATGGATAAACAAAATGTGATCCATCCATACAATGGAGTATTATTCACCCATAAAAAGAAATGAAGTTCTGCAACACGCTACAACATGGATGAACCTCGAGGACATTACGCTCAGTGAAATTAGCCAGTCACAAAAGGACAGACAATTCCAGTTATATGAGGTACTTAGAACAGGCATATTCTAGAGACTAAAGTGGAACAGAGGTTACCAGAGGCTGGACAGGAGGGCAGGATGGGAGTTGCTGTGTGTTGGGCACAGAATATCTGTTTGAGATGATAAAGGTTTTGAAAATAGTGATGATGGTCAATGCTGCATTGTGAATGTTTGAATGCCACTGATTTGTTCACTTTAAAATGGCGATTTTTGGGTGATGTGTATTTTACCATAATTAAAAATAAAACTGAATACCAGACACAAGACTTCCAGAATCATGGAGTGAAGAGCTTGGCAAATAAATCCTCTCCTCCAAAAATAACAGTAAAATGAGGCAAAGTTGTCAAAAGCACCCATTTCAGGACGCTGGAACCAGACGGAAGGCACATCTTGAATCGAGAAGCACTGATTTAAGAAACACTATTGAGCCGTGGGTTGGAACAGTGGGCGTCTGGGGCCTTTCACCTTGGGCTGCTCCCATGCTCACCCTCCATCAGCCAGGTACCACACTGGGTGAGATTAGAAAGCAGCAGCTTCCTGTCGGGGGGCTGAAAACAGGAGTGATCTCCGGGGCAGACCAAGGGGAGGCCAACTTTGGAGCCAGCTCCAGGGTGAGATACACATAGGGAGACGGGCCAGAAAGTGAGACACCCTAGTTGGTTCTGATAAGACCCCACATATTCCGGGCAGTCTGAAGGCTTCACCCACCATCAGGAGAGACGAGAGAGGGCCCTTAGGGCCCTTGCTCTCTCCACATCTATGAGGACAAAGTCATCACCAGAAAAGAAAGCTGTGTTTTGGAATTCACTCAAGGCCCAGAGGTTAGAACCCCATGCTTCCACTGCAAGGGGCATGGGTTCGATCCCTGGTCAGGGAACTAAGATCCCACAAGCTGTGTGGCATGGCCAAAAAAATAAAATAAAATGGGGCTAATAATCTAAAAAAAGAAAGAAGGAAAGAAAGAAAGGGAAGAAAGGGAGGGAGGGAAAGCTATGTTCAATATCCCTCACTAATACAGACACAAACTAGCAAACTGGACCCAGCAACCTGACGAAGTGATTGTACAACATGATCTAGTGGGTTCTACCTCAGGAATGCAAGGTTGATTTAACATCTGAAAATCAAGGTGATATGCCAGGTTCACAGAATAAAGGACAAACCACACGGTTGTCTCACAGACAGAGAAAAAGCATTTGACAAAACCCAACATCTTTTCATGATAAAAACCCAAACAGATAAAGGGCATCTACAAAAAGCCTACAGCTATTAGCACACTTACTGCTGAAACATGTAATGTTTTATTCTCAAGATTGGGAGGAAGATACCTGCTCTCACCTCATCTGTTCGACACTGTACTGGAGATTCGAGCAATGAAATCAGGCAAGAAAAAGAAATAAAAGGGAAGGAAGAAGTAAAACTGTCTCTCTTTTTTTTTTTTGCATATTGCGTGATTCTGTAGGTAGGAAATTCTAAATACACACATACACCCCACCCCTACTAGTCTAGTTAATGAGTTCAAGGCCACTATTTAAAAGGTCCGTATAATAACCAGCAGTGTTTCTATAAACTACCAAGGGGAACTTGAAAATTAAATTCACACAACAATTCCTATCACAAGAGCATCAAAGAGAACATTCAGTGGTGGCGGAGGGGTGGATTGGGAGTTTGGGGTTAGCAGACACAAACTATTACGTATAGGATGGATAAACAACAAGGTCCTACTGCATAGCACAGGGAACTATATTCAATATCCTGGGATAAACCATAATGGAAAGAATATGAAAAAGAATATATATATGTACAACTGACTCATTTTGCTATAAAGCAGAAATTAACACAACATTGTAAATCAACTATATTCAATAAAATTAAAAAATATGCTTAGATAAAAGTATTCATTAAAAAAAAGAACACTTTGGAATAAATTTAATAAAAGAAGTGCAGGGCTTGCCCACTGAACACTGTAAAACATTGTTCAGAGAAATTAAAGATCTAAACAAATGGAGACATACCCCCTATACGGGGACTGTAAGGTTGGATACTGTTAGGATGCAACTCTACCCAAACTAATTTATAGATTCTACACAATTTCTGTTAAAACCCAAGAAGCCTTTTTTACAGAAATTGACAAGCTGCTCCTAAAATTTTATAAAAATGCCAAGGACCCAAAGAGCCAAAGCAATGTTGAGGAGAAATAAAGGAACAGAGTTGGAAGACTTCCGTCCGTGGAGCTGTGGAAATCAAGACGATGCGGCACTGGTGTAAGGATGCAGAAGGACAGAACACAACTTGACGGTTGAATGCGTTTCAGCAAAGGCACCAGGCCACTCAGTGGGGGAAGGACCACGTTCCCGACACTGTCGACATGCACACCTCCCACCCCCAGACTCACGGGAGCTCTGCAGCGTCAGTGCCGAGAGCAGAGAGGTGCCCCTGTGCCTCTGAGACGGTCCTGCTGGGAGGGAGGCATGTGTGACCGTTGCTAGAAATCCTGCCACTTGCTTCCACCAAACACTCTACACAAAAACGACCTCAAAATGGATCACAGACCTAAACAGCAGAGCGAGAACTCTAAAGCTTCTCGAAGAAAAAACAGGAGAAAATCTTCATGACCTTAAATTAGGCAAAGAGTTCTTAGACACCAAAAGCACAATCCATGCTAAAAAAATGATACGTTTGACTTCATCAAAATTTGAAACTTTTGTGCTTCAGCAGGCAGACACCCTACAGAAAATAAAAAAACAAGCCCCAGATGGGTCACAAATATTCATAAATCACATATGTGATGAAAGACTTGTACCTGGAACATATAAAGAACTTAAAAATTTTTTATTGACATACAGTTGATTTACAATGTTGTGTTAAAAGAACTTTTATAACTCAATAATAAAACAATCATATTTTGGGGTTCCCTGGTGGTGCAGTGGTTGAGAGTCCGCCTGCCGATGCAGGGGACACAGGTTCGTCCCCCGGTCTGGGAAGATCCCACATGCCGCGGAGCGGCTGGGCCCGTGAGCCATGGCCGCTGAGCCTGCGCGTCCGGAGCCTGTGCTCCGCAATGGGAGAGGCCACACAGTGAGAGGCCTGCGTAGCGCAAAAAAAAAAAAAAAAAAAAAAAAATCTTTTAAGTGAGCGGAAGATTTGAATAGACATTCACCAAAGATGACGTAAGAATGGCTAATAACCCACGTGAACATCATTAGTCACCAGGGAAATGCAAACTATAAACGCAATTAGGTACCACTTCACACCCACTAGGAAGGCTATACTAAAAAAAGACAGAGATTTCCCTGGTGGTGCAGTGGTTAAGAATCCACCTGCCAATGCAGGCGACATGGGTTCAAGCCCTGGTCTGGGAGGATCCCACATGCCGCGGAGCAGCTGGGACCGTGCACCACAACTACTGAAACCTGCACGCCTGGAGCCCATGCTTTACAACAAGAGAAGCCACCGCAATGAGAAGCCTGCGCGCTGTGGCGAGGGGTGGCCCTCGCTCACTGCAACTAGAGAAAGCCCTTGTGCAGCAACAAAGACCCAATGAAGCCAAAAACAAACAAACAAATTAATTAATTAAAAAAAAAAAAAGATAATGACAAGTGTTGGCTAGGATGTGGAGAAGCCAGAATCCTCTCCCACACAGCCAGTGGGGACATGAAACGGTGCAGCTGCTGGGGAAGGCCTGGAAGTGACAGGAGTCAAACACAAACCTACTACGAGGTTCAAGAGTTCTGCTCCTGGCAACCTACCCAAGAGAAATAAGACATATGTCCACACAAAGATTTGTACACAAATATTCACAGCAGCGTTACTCATAACAGTCAAAAACTGAAAACGATGCAAATGTTCACCAACTGGTCAATGGATGAATACTCTGGTCTGTCCACACAAAGGAACATGCTACCACATGGATGAACTCACGTAAGTGAGAGAGGCCAAAGATGCATTTTACATGATTTCATTTACATGAAACGTCCAGGAACAGCAAGTGTATAGAGACGGGAAGCCCACTGGCAGCTCCGGGGCTGGAGGCAGGGCTGGGGCCTGCGGGAAAGGAATCATGTAGAGATGATGGATGTGCTAAACACTGGATTGTGGCGACAGCTGCACAGGTGTTCAAGTCTTTTTTTTTTTTTTAACAAGTTTATCTTATTATTTTTTAAATAATATTCTTTAATTAATTAATTAATTTTTGGCTGTGTTGGGTCTTAGTTGCAGCACACGGGCTCTCTAGTTGAGGTGCGCAAGCTCAGCAGTTGTAGCTCGTGGGCTTAGTTGTCCCGCGGCATGTGGGATCTTAGTTCCCTGACCAGGGATTGAACCTGCGTCCCCTGCATTGTAAGGCAGATTCTTTACCACTGGACCACCAGGGAAGTCCCAGTGCTCATGTCTTAAACTGACTAAGAATCATCGAATCGTATACTCAAAGCAAGTGAATATTACGATAATAAATTATATCTCAATTAAGCTGCCAAAAATAAACACAAACATGTATTACTTCACCCTCTCAAAATTAGGCACCAAATTCTGAACAAAATTGACCGTCGGTGGGGCTTAAACAAGAAATTCCCCTTATTCCACCAGAGAGGGCTTCAAGTCTGTGCAAAGAAACATTGCGAGGCTGTCGGCACCCACGCCCGCTGATATGGGGACAACTCCCAACAGGCAGGTTAGTGCCCAGAGAACAGCTGACTCCGCAGCTCCCATAAAGGCCAAGATTTTACGAGAGAGAAATCAAGTGTGCTCGACTGCGGTGGGGCGGACTGGAAACTCGGCTGGAGCATGTCAGGGAGACCCAGCCACAAATCTGCTGCCTCGTTTTCACATTTAGAACGGCCTCCGCCACATCTATTCTGCCAGTTGCTCTGTTTTACTAATGTTTTTTAATTCAGAAAAGTAACCAAATGGGCCACTTTCCTTTCCCGACCCCCCTCCCGTCCTTCCTGAGGACGCTCCTGTTTCCCTGAGAGGCGGCCCCCGGCCCCCAGACTCCAGGGGACCCAGGGACACTCGGCGCCCCTGCCCCACAAGCCGCCCGCACCTGCTGCCTTGTAATCGATCCTCCACACCCCCTGTGACGCCGGCCGGTCTGGACATGGGATGATGAAAGAAACCACGAACACCACGAAAAGGCAGACGAACAGCGAAAGAAAAAAGGCCACTGTCCGGCACCGGGAGAGGCGGGACTGCGGGGGTGGCTTCACGCTGGTTTCCTTTCCCGCTGGGTTTCCCAGATGTTCCTGCACCTTCCTGTTCTCGTTCTTCAGGGGGTGGATCTCGGCTTCTAAGTCCTTGCTGTCCGTCATCGTGTGCACACCCTCAAGCTCACCTCTTGGCCACTGTGGTGGCGACACAGGAGAGGCGGTCAGGAGCCCCAGGGGCGGCTGTGACCGCAGCCCATCAGCCCAAGAAAGGGTGTCACAGACTCCACTGGAGAAGGCCTCTAACTCAGAAGGGCAGAGGGCGCACAGAGGCAGCACACAGGACAGGTTTCCCTCTACGCTCTGCAGCTCCTGCCTGCTGACCCGGGCAGGCCGGCTGGGCTAGACTACGGCAGAGCACGCATTAAACATTAACTATTAACTGAGGCACCTCTGACCGGCCTCCCGCCCCGAGTCGGGGTCAGCCCCCCAGGGAGGGGGCTGCACTTACTCACCGGGTGACCCAAGCGAGCTGCTGTGTCCTTCCCTGTGAAAGGAAAACAACAGCGTTTACAACACTGAGGGTTAAAGCAGTAAATGCACAAAAGCACTTATAACAGTATCCAACACACAGTGAGCACTCAAGCTAATTATTATTGGTAGCAAGGTAAAGTCACGCGGGGGTGGGGGGGATGGGGGACGACCTCCCTCCTTCCTGCCCCTCCTGCTGGCAGCACCGGGCGTGTCGGGGAGGAAACCTGGGGTGGCCCCCTCGGAAAATAAGACGGAAAACACTTCTGAAGTTGAACCACAGACAGAGTGGGCCTGACAGCTGGAAACCTCCATCACCAAGCTTTGTGCTCTTCATCGTGTGAGAAAGAAACAAGCTTCTGCCTGCTGTAAGGCAAGATATTTGTTATTTTGGTCCTTTTTAAACAGCCAAACCGGTGTCCTAACTAACACAAATTATATTGAGAGGCTGCAAGGGATCAAAGGGTCTGAGTGGGTTATAAGCCTCGTCTACCAGAGAGGGAGGCTGTGCCAGTGGTTAAAACCAGGGCAGCGGGAAGGGCTCCCTCTGGGAAGGGGTGGGTTAGGGAGGCGGGAAGAGACAACAGAATGCTGGTTTTCTCTATAAACGTTTTACCTTCTGACTTTAACTGTTTTTCTCTATTATTTAATAAAAATAATTCATTTAAAAGCCTGTGTACACAGCCACTAGAGCAGCTTTAGTAATAAAATGTAAAATGGCAGGGGTGGGTGAGGAAGTGGAGACCCTGGGAAACACAGTTGTGCACAGCGGCGAGGAGGAAACACAGCAGCCGCTGTGGAAACGGCTGACAGTTCCTCAGACGATCAAACATGGAGCAACTGTCTGACCCAAGCAGCTCCACTCCTAGATGTCTTTCCAGGAGACCCGAGAACAGGGACTTACACAAACACCTGTACACAAATGCTCTGAGCTTCACTGTTCCGAATAACCCCACTATCCATCAACAGGTGATGGATAAACAGAATGGGGTCCGCCCACACTGTGGACTATTACACAGCCATGAAAAGGAGTGAAGCTCTGACACAGGCGATAGCATGGACGAACCTCAAAAACATGATGCTTGGTGAGATTATACAGACACAGAAGGTCACGTATTGTACGACTCCATTTATACGAAATGTCCAGAACAGGCAGATCCCTGGAGGCAGAAAGTAGATAAGTGGGTGCCAGGGGCTGGGGGATGGGGCTGGGGGGAGTGCTAATAGGTGAGCCTTCCTTCTGGGATGGTAACAATGGCTGCAAAACCCAATGCGTGTACTAAGTGTCAGTAATGGTAAAGTTCATGTTGTGTGTATGTTACCACAATTTAAAAAGAAAACCAAACAAATCTCTGTGCCTCCCCCTAGTGCTGAGACATGAGTTTTAACATCCTGCAGTCAGAAAAGCTGAGCCTGTCAAGTTAATGAGCTGGACACAGGAAATCAAACAAGGACTCATGACCAGGGGCCTCCTTAAGCCCAAGCATCTTACCCATGGGGCAGGAGGTGGGGGCCCATCTGGGAGGGATGGGAAAGAGCCGGCAGCAGAGCCTGGATCTACCTGGCGCATCCAGCCTCTGTGGTCCCAGCGAGGGGTGTGTGAAATATTTAACATGCATAGATTCTTTTAGCAAAGGAAAGAAAACTGAATGGGAGACCAGAATGCTAAAATTACTGATTTTAAAAGCTCTATCTATAAAGTTCTCTTTTGTAAGAGCTTTAGAACGTTGGGCCAGAAACTCAAGCTCTCTGAACCACGGCTGTGCAAGCACGAGGGCACCTGCTCAAAATGACAACCACTCACATCCCACCTACAACCCTGTTTCCCAGACCTCATTCGCGGCTGGCACACCTGGAGACCAGGTCTGCACAGGGAATCCGCTTTCACAAACGCAGGCGCATGTGGGGATTGCAAAGCGCTGGTGAAATGCAACCAGGCAGTCTGTGAACACGGGCAGGGGGGTGGTGAGCACAGAGGTCCCTCCTGAGCCATGATCCTCACCCTGGGCACATTCACCACCAGATCAAATCAGCCTGTCTGGGTGGGGCCGGGCAGGAGGCGACTCCCAGGTCCAGCCACAGGAAAAAGCGCTGGCCCAAGAGTCTGCCCTTTTGCTGTGGTCACCCCACTCTCACCATCACGTGGCTAGATTCTTCCTGCCTCCTGCCCTGGCATGGAGACGCCACCTCTCCATTGCCAGCCTGGAGGAAAGCAAAGCAAAGGGAGGAAGAGCCCCTTCCCTCCATCCAGCTGCCTGGGGGTTCTTGTCCTTAGAGTTCTCGGCAAGCTTAGTAAAGTAAACCCCAATGCCGACACCAAGCTAGTAAGTTAAACCACTCCTTTTCCTAATCAGTCTTTGACTCCCTAAGCTAAAAAACAAGGACAGTGCAAAACGGTTACTGATGTAGTTTGGTTTTTTTTTTTTTAAGTCAGCAATAAATTCATGTGATACAACGTGTGAAAGATATAAAAGCATAACTGTGTTTCCTCTTGTAGCCCCCAGGCTCAAGAGGAGAAGCGTGGTACTAGTTTCTGACGGCTCCCTCCAGAAATATTCTGTGCACTGAAAACCATAAAGTGTGTTTTAAAATGTGAGTAGAATAATCGAGTTATAAACCTGACCTCTGAAAATTAAAGGAAATATGAGCCCAAACTATTCTCTAGTCCCTGCTAGAGAATAGTTTGGGCTTGTAACTTAACAGGTTTCCTTGTTAAGTCAGACCAATGGTGCATCATGGAGGGAACACAAGGAATGCTGTTGGTCCCCCAGTGAGGGCGGAGAGAACCCCCTCCCCACGCTGCCACCCATCTGGATGTAGAAGCAGAAAGGGAGACTCTCTCCAAACGGTCCTTAGCAACACAGCTGGGGAGTCAGGTCAGCACCTACAGTCTGGCCAAGCCCGCATGCAGGGGAGGACAAAATAAGACCCATCACAGACCTGATGGAGGACGGACAGATGCTTCAGGAGGCCAGCCCCCTCTGCAGGGGCCAAGGTAGCCCTGCGAAACCAGCACCCTGTGGGCTGACCTGGTTCAGGGTCATGTTGCGATAAACATCCCTGCAGGAACCATCTTTTTAACCAGCAGACGTTGGCTTCTAAAACTGTGAATGAGCCACTACGACATCTGTTGAGGTCATAAACTGATCTGAGATCAAAAAGAATTTGTGAGAAACTCGTTTAAAATCGCCAATGAGGGGACTTCCCTGGTGGTGCAGCGGTTAAGAATCTGTCTGCCAATGCAGGGGACACAGATTTGAGCCCTGTTCTGGGAAGATCCCACCTGCCACGGAGCAAGTAAGCCCGTGTGTCACAACTACTGAGGCTGTGTTCTAGAGCCCACGAGCCGTAACTACTGAGCCCGTGTGCCACAACTACTGAAGCCCATGCGCCTAGAGCCTGTGCTCCACAACAAGAGAAGCCACCGCAATGAGAAGCCTGCACACTGCAACAGAGTAGCCCCAGCTCACCGTAACTAGAGAAAGCCTGCGTGCAGCAACAAAGACCCAACGCAGCCATAAATAAATAAATAAATTTACAAAAATAGTAAAATAAAATCGCCAATGGGATCCCCACCTCAATCTTAGCTTAGTATTTTATTTGTAGCTTGAATCATTTAATTCTCATAAGCATATTAGTTTGAGAATGTTTTTCTAAGTTTTATACCCTGTAAGTGAAGACCTAAAAAATTACTCATTATATAAAATGAAACATAGCCAACATGCAAGATTCATTTTCACTTACCTAATAAATCACTTTCAACAAATATGTTAATATTTTCTTAAGGAATAATGATTTCCAGTCATTCAAAAACTAAAAATCAAATGTTCTGTGCCAGGAATTTTAAGTGTGCCTTTCTAAGATCATTTTTGCGTGTCATTACTTTTATTCTGGAAGTTTTAACTAATCAAAGTGGTGGTTCAAAATAAAATTTGGAAAATTTAGGAGCGTATCGATTCTGTTCCTGTAACAGAATTTCATGGGAGGACTTCCCTGGTGGTCCAGTGGGTAAGACTCCGTGCTCCCAATGCAGGGGGCCTGGGTTTGATCCCTGGTCGGGGAAGTTCCGCACGCCATGTGGTGCAGCCAGAAAAGTAAATAAATAAAATAAATAATAATGATGTCTCTTGGCCAGTTTGACTTTAAAAAATATATATGTTTATCTATTTATTTATTTATTTGGCTGCGCAGGCTCTTCGTTGAGGCATGCAGGATCTTTAGCTGTGGCATGCGGGAATCTTTTAATTGCAGCATGCGGGATCTAGTTCCCTGACCAAGGATTGAACCCGCGCCCCCTGCATTGGGAGCACGGAGTCTTAACCAGTGGACCACCAAGGAAGTCCCCATTTTGACTTTTTAACACATGGCATCTTTACTAAGTGAACTGGAAGGTCTGTCGTTGGCAGAACTCGTGCAGTAACTTGTGATGATAAGTCATTTGACCCATGATAAACACTACAAATAGGGCACATTGCAGCCACTGTGGAAAACAGTGTGGAGGTTCCTCAGAAAACTAAAATAGAATTACCATATGATCCAGCAATCCCACTCCTGGGTATATACCCAGACAAAACTATAATTCAAAAAGATACAGGGGGGCTTCCCTGGTGGCGCAGTGGCCGATGCAGGGGACACGGGTTCGTGCCCCGGTACGGGAAGATCCCACATGCCGTGGAGCGGCTGGGCCCGTGAGCCATGGCCGCTGAGCCTGCGCATCCGGAGCCTGTGCTCCACAATGGGAGAGGCCACAACAGTGAGAGGCCCGCGTACCGCAAAAAAATAAAAATAAAAATAAAAATAAAAAAATAAAAAAAGATACAGGGAATGGGGCTTCCCTGGTGGCACAGTGGTTAAGAATCCACCTGTCAATGCAAGGGACACGGGTTCGAGTCCTGATCCGGGAAGATCCCACGTGCCGTGGAGCAACTAAGCCCGTGTGCCACAACGACTGAAACTGCACTCTAGAGCCCGCAAGCCACAACTACTGAGCCCATAGGCCACAACTACTGAAACCCATGCGCCTACAGCTCAGGCTCCGCAACAAGAGAAGCCACCACAGTGAGAAGCCTGCGCACCGCAACGAACAGCAGCCCCCACTCGCCACAACTAGAGAAGGCCCACGTGCAGCAACGAAGACCCAACGCAGCCAAAAATAAAATAAATAAAATAAATTTATTTAAAAAAAAAAAAGGTACAGGGAATTCCCTGATGGTCCAGTGGTTAGGACTCAGCACTTTCACTGCGGTGGCCTGGGTTCAATCCCTGGTTGGGGAACTAAGATCCTGCCAGCTGTGTGGTGAGGCCAAAAAAAAAAAAAAAAAAAAATACATGCACCCCAATATTCATAGCAATGCTATTTACAATAGCCAAGACATGGAAACAACCTAAATGTCCATTGACAGATGAATGGATAAAGAAAATGCAGTACATATATATAATGGAATACCACTCAGCCATAAAAAAGAATGAAATGATGCCATATGCAGCAACATGGATGCAACTAGAGATTATCATACTAAGTGAAGTAAGTCAGAAAGAGAAAGACAAATACCATGTGATATCACTTACATGTGGAATCTAAAATATGATTCAAATGAACCTATCTATAAAACAGAATCACAGAGGAAGACTTGTGATTGTCAAGGGGGAGGGGGTTGGAGGAGGGATGGATTGGGAGTTTGGGGTCAGCACATGTAAGCTTTTATATATAGACTGGATAAACAACAAAGTCTCACTGTATAGCACACAGAACTATAGTCAATATCTTATAATAAACCATAATGGAAAATAATATTTAAAAAGGCATACATATATATGTATAACTGAATCACTTTGCTGTACCGCAGAAATTAACACATTATAAATCAACAATACTTCAATTTTTAAAAATAGTGTTATGTTAGCTATAAAATCATAAAGAGAACATCTTGTCAAGCTCCAGAAACTACACATACTTTTAGGCCATAAGAGTTCAGAGTTTTATTCATAACTTTGTAAAATGCTATTTATGTATGAAACACAGCAGGAAAACATATTGAGAGGGGTTATGTTTACAGAATACTTCTTCAAGGTATTACTTTTCTTAAACGTACATGCATAAGTAATATTTAAAGAAGTCAAGCAAAGTAATAGTACAATTCCACAGTTGTGTACTTTGTCAGTGACAAAAATAAAAATGCTTTGGTGGTTAAAAAAGAGAGAGAGAGAGATTAGCACCAAAATAAAAGAACCCTAAATGCATGTACGTAAGGTACAGGATAGCGAGAAAGAGCAGATTTTGAAGCTGGGTTTGGTTGTGAGCCCTGCCTCTGGACTGTGGCTTTCCTCAGTTTCTTTTTCCTATTAGGTTGTTGGGAAGGTTCGGGCAGTGCACGTAAAGCTCGGGGCTCAGTGTGCGGTGGGGGCACAGGGGGGCGACTCCCTCCATCGTTGTCACCACCCTCTCCCTGTGCTGCTCCTTCTCTTCTCCAGACAGAGATCTCAGGCATCTCACCAGTGCCCTCTTTTCCTGTTAAACGAAGTGTTTCAGGCCTGGAGCTGCCCAAGGAGTTGAGGGTCTATATTTGAGATCCTGAGAACCTGAACTTCACTAAGGAACACAGTCTCTTTGCACTGAAGGGTCCCAAGTCCTCCAGTGAAGTCCCATGGCCTCCCACCCCTCCGTAAGGGGGCTTCACAAAGCCTGGGTCCTACACCACTGGCAGCACACAAGACAATTTAGGTGGTGCCAGGTGAACATTTTTATTTCTAGTTATCTCTATTTTTTACGGATGTCTTTCTGTTTATGGTGACAGTGGTCTTAGATTTCTGGCAACTGATAAAGGTTCTTTCCTTAACTGTTTATTTTGAAGTTACTGCTTTATAGGAAGTTGCGAAGATCATACCGAGAGGCCCCGTCTCAGCCTTCCCCAGCGGTTACAGCACAACTGCAGAACCATATCAAAACCAGGAGAGTGACGTCGTAGTTCTATGCCATGGCGTTCCCTGTGTAGATTCATGTATATCAAGATACAGAACTATATTCCATCACCACAAAGAACCACACCCACCATCCCTCTCCCCTGGCAACCACCAACCTGTTCTTCATTTCTAAAATTTTGTCATTTGGGGAATGTTATGGAAATGGAATAACATAGTATGTGAACTTTGAAATTGGCTTTTTTCACTCAACACAATGCCCTTGAGGTCCCTCTGTGTTGCTGCTGTATGAATACAGTTGATTCCTTGTATTGCTGAGTAATGGTCCCTCAGTATCCACAGATGCTCAAGTCCCTTACATCAAATGGGATGCACATAACCCTAGACACACACCCCTCGCCGTATACCTTAAATCATCTCTAGATAACATATCATACCCAGTACACTGTAAATGCTATGTAAATAGTTGCCAGTGTGCATTGAACTCAAGTTTCGCTTTTTGGAACTTTCTGGATTTTTCCGCCTGGAATACTTTCAATCTGCAGCTGGTTGAATTCACGGATGGGGAACAGGGGATACAGACAGCCAACTCAGTTTTTAAAGAAATGGCAGCTTTGTAGTTTGTTGCTAACATATGTAGGATTGCTGTATTTTCTGTGTGGCTCAGCCTTTTTATCATTGCACAATGCCCCCGCCGTCCCTAAGTAATTCTCGCTCTAAAGTCTATCCGACATTAATAGTTTTTTTTTTTGTTTTTTTTTTTGTGGTACGCGGGCCTCTCACTGTTATGGCCTCTCCCGTTGCGGAGAACAGGCTCCGGACGCGCAGGCTCAGCGGCCATGGCTCACCGGCCCAGCCGCTCCGTGGCATGTGGGATTTTCCCAGACCGGGGCACGAACCCGTGTCCCCTGCATCTGCAGGCGGACTCTCAACCACTGCGCCACCAGGGAAGCCCTCATTAATAGTTCTTATCTTCTCTTAATGTTTGCATGGTATATCTTTTTCCATCCTTTTATTTTCAATCTGCCTATATTATATATTTGAAGTAGGTTTTTTTTAGACAGCACAGGGATTTTTTTTTTTTTTTCTTTTGGCAGTGCCACACAGCTTGCAGGATCTTAGTTCCCCAACCAGGGATCGAACCTGGGCCACAGCACTGAAAGCACTGAGTCCTAACCACTGGACTGACAGGGAAGTCCCTGGATCATGGGTTTTTTTGTTTTTTTTTTTTCAAATCCACTCTGCAAATCTGTATTTTCAGACCACTTACTTTTAAGGAAATTATCCATATATTAGGCCTTTATTCTGCCTTTTGTTGTTTGTTCTGATTTTTGTTTCTCACTTTTGTTCTTTCTGACTTCCTGTGGATTACTTTATGAATAAGGAAAACATTATTTACAATTCCAGTTTTAATTATCTAGGTGCTTTAGCGTGTTTCGCTGCAGATTTTTAGTGGTTGATCTGGACATTATTAGACACACCTAACTTATCACAGTCTCCTGCTGTCAGCATTTTCCTAGCTCAAGTGAAGTGTAGAGACCTCACGTCCCTGCTTTAAGCCTTTACCAGTCTGTGTGTAATAGAATTGTGTTAAATATCTCCTCTACATACATCTACACGTCAGTGTTATATTTTTGCTTCATTCATCAAACATAATTTAGAAAACTCAAGAGAATGAAAGTCTATTTATTCGTATTTTTGCTTTTTCTGTTGTTCTTTCTTCCTAATGTTCCAAGAATCCTTCTCTTAACATTTCCTTTATGTTTCAAGAACCTCCTTCAGTCATTCTCTTAGAGCAGGTTTGCTGGCAACCAATTCATTTTCCTTCACATGATAATGTCTTTATTTCTCCATCATTCCTGATGAATAATTCCCCAGATATAGAATTCAGTGCTTGACATTTGATAGGTTCTTTTCTTTCAGCCCTTGAAAAACATGATGCCACTTCCTTCTGGCCTTCACAGTTTCCAGTGAGAAATCTGCTGTTCTTTGAATTGTTTTTCCCTGTAACTCAGATGTCAATCTCTCTTGCTGCTTCCAAATTTTTTTCTTTGTCTTTAGTTTTCAGAAGTTTAATTACAATGTGTCTTGGCATGGGTTTCTTTGGGTTTATCCTGAAGGTTTGCTCAGCTTCCTGAACCTGTAGGTTTACATCTTTTGCCAAGTGATGGATATTTTCAGCCATTATTTTGGTTTCTGGGGCAGCAGCATAGCTGTGAGAATCCGGGGTGGGAGAGCCTCAGCCCAGGCCATGGGTACTCGGGACATGGCTCCCTCCTCCAGCTCTGTGCCCCCGGACTCTCTGGTGTTTTCTCTTAAAGTGTATTTAACTAGAAAAAGTGAGTTGATTAAAGAAAAGTACTAAATAAAAATAACTGTGTAGTTATGCTGCGAGTATGGCACAATCCTGAGTGGCACATGAATGAAGTGGGAACACTGCTTTCTTGGCCTTTTCCTGTCCCTTCTGGGGACACCTCCACTCCTGGAATATGGAGCCAAGCCCTACATGCTGCACAGTCCTGGTTACTAGGAATTTGCCATATTCTGAACTAAAATCTGCTCTCCTGTAACCGTCCCCTGATCCAGATTCTGTGCTTTGGAATAATATCTAATCCCTTTACCTATATGTAAGCCCTTCAAGTGTCTAAAGAGCATAAATGAAAAAACTGTGTTCGTGAGGTTGTCACCTGCTACCCCCACAGGTGTGGCCCCCATGATGGGTTGTAGACCCTCTGGTGTCCCTGAAGAGCCTAATCCTAACACTTCCCTGTGTCTAAGTCCACCTAAAACATCCTTCCCCTTCAAACCCTACCCACCCCTCAAGGCCCATGGAAAATGCCATCTTATTTATGAAGCCTTTTCTGGTTCTTCTAACGAAATGTGACCCAAATCCAGTCTGGCTTTTTTTTTTCTTGGCAGTGGGGATACTTGTTTAAAAGGGAGGTCACAATTTAGGAATGATTCCTTATCTAATCTAAGTCACCACAGGTGGCAGTGTGGTCTAGAGGAGGGGCTGGGACTGGAGACCCCCTCCCATCCGAGGCACCCGGGCAGAGACCCCCTCCCATCCAAGGCACCCAGGCATCTACCCAACCTCTCTACACCAGTCAAGGTTCCTGTTTGCCAAAAACACTTTAGCTAGCGTAGGCAGAAAGAGAATTTGTTGGAAAGAGATTAGACAGTGCCCAGAATGGAGGGGGAGACCAGAGAGTCAAACTCAGCAAACGGGTGGATGCCAGGGATGCGAGGTGGCTGAGGCTCCGTTGGGCCCGTGGTCGTGGGGGCAGTATGGTTCAGACACAGCCGCTGGCACCAGGCCCTGCCACCCCCGGGCTCTCTCAGGGGGACCCTCCGAGGACAGGCTGGACAACCCAGCCCCCTCGGCTGGGACCCTTTCTCTCCCCTACACGCTCTCACCAGCTCCCTGGAGAAGTCTGGAGACAACACCAAGCACAAACTGGCCCCAAAGAAACACAGCTCCCAAACGTAGAGAAGCAGTGGGGAAACGTCACCCCTGGGCTTTCCCAGTCCTGCGGGTTGAGCCACGCAGACCCCAGGTCTCAGGACACTGCACTGTGAGCAACACCAATGGCCACAGCCCTCACCTCGGGCAAAGTCCGACCTCACAGAGTTAGTTTTATACTGGGGTCAGTAATAAAAAATTCTGAAAAGTGAAATACTGAATTCTGCTTTGTAACGTCTTTGAATATTTGACGGGCTTCATGCAGAAGGGTGGCAGCAAGACGAGGGCCAAAGGGCAGAAGCCACAGCAGCCATTTCAGCTCCTGCGAGGCAACAATGCCCTCCAGACGGAGGGTCCCAGGGCAGGGACGGCTCGAGACATTCCAGCTCTGGTGTTTTCTGACTGGAGGTTGAAGCAGAACTGGTCCTAAGCTTTGCTTCCCGTCATCCCTCTAAGAGCAAGGACTTCAATCACTGTTCCCACAGAAATCAGAAATCACTGGCTCACTCGCATTACTCTGAATAATTTCTTTTTTTTTTCCTTTTAATCATTAACAGAGTTCCAAGTTAAAGATACTTCATAACGGGCTTCCCTGGTGGCGCAGTGGTTGAGAGTCCGCCTGCTGATGCGGGGGACACGAGTTCGTGCCCCGGTCCGGGAAGATCCCACATGCCGCGGAGCGGCTGGGCACATGAGCCATGGCCGCTGAGCCTGCGCGTCCGGAGCCTGTGCTCCGCAACAGGAGAGGCCACGACAGTGAGAGGCCCGCGTACCGCAAAAAAAAAAAAAAAAAAAAAAAAAAAAAAGATACTTCATAACAGATAGGTGAAAGATACTGTGATCCTTCTCCAGGGAACGTTTCTAATCTTCAGGAGAGAAACCTGGGTAGGGAGGGCATACCCAGCATAACCAACTCAAGTAACAAAACTTTATTCACCTAAAAACAAACTGAGTTGGACAGAGAGAGAGATGATAACCTCTCTATTTGACTCCTCGAAGATCCTTGAGAATCCTCACTGCCGCACCCCTCAGCCGGGTCCCTAAGGGCAGGCGGTGGGACCGCAGTGCTGGGTGGGGCGGGGCAGTGAGGATGGGCCCATGTCAGGTGGGTCGGTCCACGTGCCAACTGTGCTGCTGGCTGCACAAACGTCCACGTGTGATAGACTCTCATATCATCAGACACACAGACAAGGGAGCCCGTGTGAAAACTGGCAAAACAGGAATGGGGCAGGTCTGCAGCACAGTGATCAGCACTGTGCCAACATCTAGCTCCCAGCTCTGATAATGCGCTGGCCCCAGGGGTGTCACCACCAGGCCCGGGGGAAAGCACTGCAAGCTTTTTGTAATATCCTGTGAGTCTATATTTACTTCCAAATAAACAGTTTAAAAAAAATAATTTAAAAAACCCTTGAGGGGCTTCCCTGGTGGCACAGTGGTTGAGAATCCGCCTGCCAATGCAGGGGACATGGGTTCGAGCCCTGGTCCACGAAGATCCCACATGCCACAGAGCAACTAAGCCCGTGCGCCACAACTACTGAGCCTGCGCTCTAGAGCCCACGAGCCACAACTACTGAGCCCATGTGCTCCGCAACAAGAGAAGCCACCGCAATGAGAAGCCCATGCACTGCAACAAAGAGTAGCTCCTGCTCGCCGCAACTAGAGAAAGCCCGCGCGCAGCAACGAAGACCCAACGCAGCCAAAAATAAATAAATAATAAATAAATAAATTTTTAAAAATAATTTAAAATTAATTAAAAATAATTTAAAATTAATTAAAAACAAAAACAAACTTTGAGCAAGGGAGGAGCGTCAGAGCTTCCCCAGGGCCCGGAGACACCTCAGAGCCGCCCGATCATGAAGCTTCTGCTCCAGAGGTGGGAACTGTTTCTGTTTTGTTCTGCTTGTTCTTGGCAGAACATCAACCACAGTGCATTTCTACGAGGACATCCAAAAGAACAGCCAACCCCCAACCTGCCACTATTTCAAAATAATTGCTGACATTCTGCAAACCCCCCACGGCAATCACTTCCCTTCCCACCGTGGGGAAAAGGTCCATGTGGTTCCTTGCTGCTCGTGTATAGTGACGCCCGGGAACATGTACAGTACCGTGCAGGTGCCCAAGGTCACGGAAGGCCTGGGAGCATGGCCGCCGGGCAGCAGGGGAGCGCCTGTGGGGACGGCGGGGCCCCAGCGCTGCCAACACTGAGGACACGCCTGATCCTGAGCCCAGGTGTTGTGGCAGAAGGCTCACACCAAAGGCACACAAGCAGCTCAAGGTGCCAACCTGACCCCAGCAGACGCAAAGGGTTATCTATCCCTAAGCCGAATCACTAAGTCTGTGAACTCCAGGCTTTTTTCCTTTTTGTTTCAAATCGAAGCTGCTGTTGTTAAATTCCACATAAAGAAGTAAGAGAAACTTAAAAAGTCTTTTGCTTCTAATACAGCAATGAAGCAGCTGCAACCATAACCTAGAATAAAGCGCATCCCTGAAATCAGGCGTGTTTACTAGTTCCTCGTCGGCCAGCACAGAAAAGACCCATAGCCACCGGCCTATGGGCTCTAAGTAACAGGCCTACTGGAAGGACAGGCTTCTGGAAGTCCAACCTGGGCATAAAAACGCATATTTCTGTGTTAGCTAAACTCAACGTGACAAGCCTGGAGAACAGGGGTCCTGGGGAACATCAGGGCAGCAGATCTTAAAGGAAACACAATGCACATTTGTACACATATACAGAAAATTAAAGGAACACTTCCCAGATACTGAAAAGGAATGAAGAAGTTTTCACTTAAAACAAAAGCTGTTAAGACACAACAAATGAAGAAAAGATAATAAAGGGAAAGACTCTGAGGTTAAGAGACTTGCATCTTTACCTCATTTGCATCTAATGTCCTTTTCTGTCATTTCTAACCAGCTCGTGGTCTTAAGGACAGAGATCAGAAATTGGTTCACAGGATTTCCAGACAGTCACTGACTGGGATTTTCTCCTGCCACTTCTGAGCTTCTGAAATGATGACTATGCAGCACACTTTTTGACTTAAATATCAAGTAAAACGAAACAAAAAAGAAATGAAGAAAAATGTGAGAGATGAGGAAGAAAATATATCAATATGATACATATTAGGGTAAAAGGTATGAGTCTAAGAATAACCTGCTTGAGATAAACATGCAATCCCTGTGTACAGCTTTTCAAAGGGCCACACACCTGCGGGTGTGTCTGCTCAAGGCCAAACCTGCCCTCCTGCCTGGTGGGGAAGGACAGACAGTAAAGCCCAGAAACAATTAACATTTGGAGGGACAGGAATACGCAGTATTTGCATAAAGGAAATAACTCCTTTTTCTCCAAGAGTTCTTTCTCTGAGAACAGTTTACTGAGACAGAGAGAACAGAAAATTCAAAAATAAAAATGTCTCACTCTAACTTTTTTTGATGGATAAAGAAAGCATAAAGATTCTAACAGGTGAGACACTGAGAATAAATAAGCAATGATGCTGTTAAAGAAAAAAAAAGATTCTAACAAGGGCAGGGACTTTGCTGGTGGCTCAGTGCATAAGAATCTGCCCGCCAATGCAGGGCACATGGGTTCGATCCCTGGTCCGGGAAAATCCCACGTGCCGCGGAGCAACTAACCCCGTGCACCACAACTACTGAGCCTGCGCTTAGAGCCCACGAGCCACAAATACTGAGTCCGCATGCTGCAATTACTGAAATCCACGCACCTAGAGCCCATGCTCCGCAACAAGAGAAGCCACCACATTGAGAAGCCTGCGCACCGCAACAAAGAGTAGCCACCGCTCGCCACAACTAGAGAAAGCCCGCATGCAGCAACGAAGACCCAGTGCAGCTAAAAATAAATAAAATTAAATCTTAAAAAAAAAAAAGATTCTAACAAGGGCAGAGGGAAAAGGGAAAATTGCCCCAACAAACCCCCCCCAATTTTTAAATTTTCAATTTTACAGAATTCTTTTTGGACAATGAATCAAAGAGATCAGACTTTGAAAATTAAGCACTTCCACTGGAAAGGTAGTTTGCATATTTTAAAAATTGGTTTAAACTAAGTAAAATTTTTGTTCAGTGTTTAAACTAAGTAAAATTTTTGTTCAGTTTAAACTGGATGCCTTAAAATCTTAACTCTGGTTTTAGTTGAGAATTTTGAGAACTTGGTACTACAGTCAGCTCTGTGACAGAATACGGAAGGAGTAGCCCACTTCTATTTACCCAGACACAGAACACCCTCCTCCACTCACACAGGAATAGCTACTTCTCGTATTACTTGACCTCACTAGGGTGACAATTTCACAAAGTAGACATTATTTCAATCAAAGGTACCTGCAAATTAGAAAACACACAGAGAGAAAATACATTTAAATAGGCAGAGGAGAGGCTTGGAGGAAACAGATGAGCTTTTTAATTTTTTTATTATTATTTTTTAAATTTTTATTGGAGTGTAGTTGATTTACAATGTTGTGCAGATGAGCTTTTTAAATGGAGAAAATACGTAAGGAATACTTAGGAAAAGACTCTGATTATAGATTAATTTTACTATCTAGCTTCACCAGTTAGTAACAGAAACTGAAAGGATTTTGTCACCGGATTAAACCATGAAAAGATCAGCTTACCACTCTCGGACTGCACACTGATATGGTCCAGGGTGACTCTGAAGGTGCAGCTGAGAGTGGAGCAGATTTCTTTCTTTCCACTGGGGCGCTCTCACCCCTAGTTCACACTCAGTGGGGTTACTTTTCTAAAGGACAGAAATTACATTGGACAAAACATACTGCATCTTGTCATGTATCCACTGGGCATGTGTTTTATCTGCAAATCGCCTTTGTCCACTTGGCCTTACTGTGATTTGACCAGTAAGTGATCCTGGTTTTCTTTTCTTTTCTTTTTTTTTTTGTCTGTGCCAGGCAGCTTATGGCATCTTTGTTCCCCAACCAGGGACTGAACTTGTACCCTCAGCAGTGAAAGCGCAGAGTCCTAACCTCTGTACCACCAGGGAACTCCCAGGGATCCGGATTTTCAAGTCTTGCCTCGGGCTGGTCCCCCTGCCAGGAGGCCCTCTCAGTGCTCCGAGCCTCGGCTGGACTAGCATCAAGCCTATGTGAGCACCGCGGACCAGGAAGGCCACCTTCCACCTGAGAACTCGAACTTTTTCTTTCAAAGCACCCATAGTACTCCTCCCACAGCCTCTGACCGAGAGCTATTTTAGGGCAGCAGGACTTCCCTGGTGCCAAACAAACGACAGACGACAGATGCTTGGTAAGTGTCAGTTAAACTAGGTGTCAGTGAAACGGGGGAGAGAGCTTTTGGGAGCCATTCCTTGACAAGAAGGTGAGAGAAGGCCCATCATGCTCTTCATTCAAGAGCTTATCTGGATGCACAGACCTCATCACCTGTAATCACAAACCGATCTTATAGTGTGAGTGCTCAAATGCTCGTCCCCAAAGCTAGCTGTGACATATACAAACGGTTTAGCAATGTCTTTTACATTAGGAGGCCTGTGTCCCGGCCCAGTGGCCCGAGTGTTCTGACAGCACTTCAACCACAGGCATGTGAGAGACGCCCACAGAACCCAACCGGGCAGACTGGGTTTTCGGCTGAGCAAAGCAGAAGTCAGACAATGCCGGCTACATTGTTCAGCTGTTTACAGCCGAACAACTACTTCTCTTCACCAAAAAATAATCTCAAGACAGACAATAGGCCCTTAATCATCTTTCAAATGAGAACAAATTTTAAGGTCATGCATGGTTCCCGGATAAAGGCAAGTGTTTCACAGGCAGGTCAGTGCTTAGGACCTGAACCTCAGCACACAGTTCCTCTCCTTCACGAGATGCAAAACTTTCAGAGTAATTGAGGGCGGCTCACATACCACCTAAAAGGGAGTTACGGAGGAATGGCTATCAGAATTTCAGACAAGCAACTCTTACACAGAACAAGTTTTGTAGGTTTGTCTGTAAAATAACATGGAGTGGGCTTCCCTGGTGGCGCAGTGGTTGAGAGTCCGCCTTCCAATGCAGGGGACACGGGTTCGTGCCCCGGTCCGGGAAGATCCCACATG
>NC_041227.1:47115500-47166168 GCF_002837175.3 Physeter macrocephalus | reverse complement strand
AGCGTACCACAAAAAAAAAAAAAAAAAAAAACAAATAAAATAACATGGAGTAAGCTTTTTTCCTGAGTTCTAAAGAAGATTTAATTTCCTTTGATTCCCCCACAAATCAGTGTTTCTTCTTGTCCTTACATTAAGGACAGCAGAAGCTCTTAAGAAGATAAAGTATAATTCTTACTTGATCACTTTTGATCAACCCTATAAATAGGCCTTAACTTCAATTTACTTATTTACCTTTATTTTTTAAAAACCTGTTGTCACATAAATGTTTAAATATTCATGAAAGTAGAGACCACCAGCCCCATTCATCCACGACCCAGCTTCAACAATTATCAACACAGAGCCAACCTTTTCCATCTACAGACCACACTTCTCTCCCATGCCCCACCTCCAATTTCTTAAAAAATTTGCTCCAATTTTTAAAAAGTTAGAGATATGCCACTTGATCTCTCAATATCTGCTTCCTGGTTATTCATTTAGGAATCAGCATTCTTCTTCTTTTTGGACACCACATCCAGACAACCTAAGCTCCATGAAGGATTTTACAAAGTCAGAGTGGGAACAAAACTCACTAAGTTTGTGGGTTTTCTAAAGACTGATTTTGGGTGAGGTACATAGTAAATTTTGCAACAACCACAAACCCTGTAGATTCTGATGTATCTCTTCAGTTGAACACCTCCTTTCAACGGCCGCTACTTTAGATCGTATTTTTATAACTTCTCACCTGGATTTCTGTAGCCCTCTCAAACCTTCCTTGATGCTGCAAGAGACAGCTTTCTAATATCTCCTGATCATGTCATTCCCCTGCTTGAAACTCTTGACTGATGTTTCACAACTTTAGAACAAAGCTCAGCCACCTGAGTTTGCCTGCAGGTCTTTCCACCACCTGGCTATCACCTACCTCTAGTATCATGTCTTCCCAAACCCTACACACAACGTCTTTTCCCCCGTCACAAGGCTGACCTACCAGTAACTCCTATTGGGCCTTCACAGCCCACTCAAACCAGACCCCCACCCACCCACCGCCCACCACTGCTCCATTCCCACTGAGCCACTGGTGAGACCTACCCCCAGATGGTGAGGAACTTCGGAGGGCATCACTCGTTTATTGCCTTTGTCTTCCCAGGACAAAGCATAGTGTGTGGTATAAAATAAACATACATATTCACCTGTCTGAATAAATGTCCAATTCTTGCTATGCTCTGCTTGTAAACTTTTCTAACTGATTTGAAATAGATAGCATGTATCAGACATAGGGGTCAATTTGACTACCTGACATCCACTCCTTCTCTCTGTAACAGCACCTGGATTTTCTTTGGGTAAATCCACTTTCCCACAAGCTTAGTGTGGTTCTGGTAACTTTGGGGAGGGCTCCTTACCCAGGGCTAGCTAACTAATCAGATTCACATGATTAGGACCCAACTGAATACTAGATCCAGAACTGCAACTGGAATTACAGGAATAGGCACTCTTTTCCCACAGGAGTGGTTTTAAAATATGTTCACAAGCTCTTTGATGTGCCTCCCTTCAAAGGTGAAGTCTTTAGTACCTAGTGATGCCAGCAAACAGAATGTGGCAGGAGCAGCAGCAAAATTCCAAAACTAGATCATAAAAACCATGGTGACTTCCACCGTCCTCTCTCTCCTCTCTTATCGCTTGCTCCGAGGGAAGACAACAACATGTGAGGATGTGGGCCCTGTGGCTAGGAAATAAGGACTCCAGCCAACAGGCAGCCAGCAAGGAACTGAGGCCTTGAGTGAGTGGACTGTCTTGGAGTCAGACCCTCCAGTCCCAATCAAGACTTTAAATGACTGCGTCCCCAGCCAATATCTTGGTTGTAACCCCATAGAGTCCTTGGGACTTCCCTGGTGGTCCAGTGGTTAAGACTCCATGCTCCCAATGCAGGGGACATGGGTTCGATCCCTGGTCGGGGAACTAAGATTTTGCATGCTGTGTGGAGCGGCAAAAAAAAAAAAAAGAATCCCATGAGAGTCCTTGAACTATAATCACCTAAGTCACTCCTGAATTCCTGACCCACAGAAACTGGTAATAAATGTTTGATGTTTTAATCCATTAAAACATCATTGATGTTGATTTGTTATGGAGCAGCAGATATACAAGCAGGTAGAGCAGAGGCAGGAACCTGAGAAGAAGAAAGGCAACATAGAGAGAAACAGGTCAAAGAGAAAGTGTGTGAGAGGATGGTAATAAGACCCCATCACTAAATCCTGGTGATCTCATTTAAGCCCCCGGCCCCATCTATTTCTGGTCCCCTGGACTTTCCTAAGTGAAAGTCGGTGGAATGCCTCCAGAGGTTGAACTAGTTTTAATGGACACTTGACACTTGAAGCCAAAAGCACTCCAATCCGTGCAACAAGGACTCAGAGAACTGGTAAAATGCCCAAATAAATGTCCACTTCATTGATAACAGGGTCATTTCCATTTCACTCTTTCCTGATCCGTATTCTCTCTTTAGCATGCTCCATATTTTGCTTATTTATCTTATTTATTATCTGTATCCTCCCGTAGAATTGAAGCTCCTTGAGGACAGGAATTCTGTCTTGATGAGTGCTATATGCCTGGCACCCAGCAGACACTCAGCACTTGCTGAGTTCATCTAAGCTGCTGTAACTTCAGGCTCACAGGGAAAGTGAAAAGAGAGCAATGGAGCCATCTGTTTGAGGCTCAGAACATTAGCAGCCTAGGGGTAGGTGAGCACATCACACAAGCTCCTCAGCTGAAATCACGGGGTTGCAAGTATTTGCAGTAGTCTATACCCTGATAACCTATCAGTCAGCTCCCAGGCAATCAAGTCATGGGGGAGGTGAGAACTCTCACAGACTGACAGCGTTCTTCCCCGCTTTTAAACTCTGCTTTGCTTTTGCTCAGTAAGACAGGCTGTAGGGAGCAATCATCTCTATAGATGAGTAACCGTCTGCTGAGCTTTGGGTTACTGAGCCAGTCGTCAAACAGACGCCGTCCTAGAAAGAGGACATGCATATCTGACCCTGGCGAGAGGCAGCTCATGGCCATACTGTTTTAGTATTAGTATATTTTTAATTACTTCCAGGCAACCCGTGCAGCGATGGCTAGCTTGCCTCCTATGCAGCCAACGGGGCTGGGAAGGTTCATAATGGGAGTTAAATCCTGTCTTTGGGGGAAAGCGGGGCTGAACTGAGCGCCATGGAAACCCAGGCTGCGGCAGTCGGTCCTGCCAACCCGCTGCGCTGCCCGGCTCCCGCCGAGCTCCTCCACCCACAGCGCGGCGCGGACACGCGCGGACTCCAACGCTGGGCGGTGGGCGAGAGCACGGGCGGGTTCTTGGGGCTGGGGTCTCCCGGGGCCCCGCGCCGACGCGGAGAGACACGGCCCGGGAGGGAAGAGGTGGACCCGAGCGAGGCCGCGGCGCGCACGCGCGAGAAGGAAGAGGACGCGCTACTCACCCGCCGCCGCGCCCTCCCGAGGCTGCCAGAGCTGCTGCCCGCACCGCCACCAGGCTGCTCGGCCCCGCCCCTGCGTCACTTCCGATCGGGCGGGGCGGAAGCGCGCTCAGGCCCCCCCCCACGGCCGGCTCCGTTGCTGAGCAACGCGGATGGTAGTGCCAGCCCCGCGGATTGCCTTGAGGGTGCTGCCGGTCTGCTGCGGTTCCGCGGTTGTTAGCGCGTTCGAGCATCTTTTCGTTGGTTTTACTTGCGTTGGCCCGACGTTTCCTCTTCCGGAAGTGCCTGTTCTGGTCGTTGGTCCAAGTTTCTGCTGAAAGGCTTGTCTTTTCGTGTTGTTTCGTGGCGCTCTGTATTGGATATTAAGTTTTTGTCGGTGGCGTGTGTTGTAAATATCTCGGTTTGCGTCTCGTCTTTTCACTTTAATATAAAAAAAGTGCCAATATTTTATGGTTAGTACTTTCTGTGTCTTGTTTAAGGAATCCTTTCCTGCCCCCTTACTCTCCCACGTATTTTCCTAATGGTTTTTTAAAGTTTTGATTTTACCATTTAAGTCCTTAATTCAGCTTGGAGTAGCTTTAGTATGGGGTAAGAAGGTAACTTCATTTTTTTTTTTTCCATTTGGATAACCAGGAGTCCTAATGCCATTTATTGAGTTGGTCCCTCTTTCCCCCAACGATCTGGCATATTTTTTTAAAAAACTCTGTATATGCAGGAGTTTCTGTTGGGTTTTTAAAATTCAGCTCTATTATTTTTTTAAGTAAATTTATTTATTTATTTTTGTCTGCATAGCTGCACGCGGGCTTTCTCTAGTTGTGTTGAGTGGGGGCTACTCTTCGTTGTGGTGCGCAGGCTTCTCATTGCGGTGGCTTCTCTTGTGGAGCACGGGCTCTAGGCACGCGGGCTTCAGTAGTTGTGGCTCGCAGGCTCTAGAACGCAGGCTCTAGAACACAGGCTCAGTACTTGTGGCGCACGGGCTTAGTTGCTCATCGGCATGTGGGATCTTCCCGGACCAGGGCTCGAACCCGTGTGTCCCCTGCATTGGCAGGCGATTCTTAACCACTGCGCCACCAGGGAAGTCCTCAGTTTTATTATTGATAACTTTGTCCTAATGCTCACACAAGGGGTTCTGCATCAAATCAGATTTCTTGTTAATTACCCCACAGTAATAGTAAGTATGAAACATCCCTCACACCTCCCACAGGCCTCCCCTGACCAAACCCATTGAGAACTGATGGAAATTTTTCCTTTGTGAGTGGACTGACACAACATCCCTAGGTGAGAGATTCAGAGAAATGACTTCCATCTGTTCATAAAGGGAAAGAGACATCTGTCCTCCTCATCTCCTGAAAGGATCCCCTCTGGACTCAAGTATTTTGATATTTAGATGAATATCTCCAGGCCCAGGCAGCCCCAGGGTACCTGAGGACCTAAGCCAGGCTGAAACGACTTGACCCTCTCAGAAAGATAAGGCAAGTTATTATACTTTTGAATCACAGCAATTAACTAGACAAATTACTACAGACTTCATTCTCCTAAGTATCTGAAGAGTCTCATGGGACTAGGGCTTTTTATTTGAGCACTGGGAAATGGAGGGAAGTCTTAAATGCCCACAGCTTCTTCCTGGGATCATTACATATTCTCTTCTGATGTGCAGGTGCCACACAATCTCAATTACAATACCCTTATAGTAACTCGTGATACCTGGTTGGACAGGTCCCTCCACCTTATTTTTCTTCTGGAAAGCTTCAGCCATTCATTCTTCGGTCAAAATCACAATCAGGCCAAGTTCCACAAAAGAACCCTGTAGGGCTTTTCAGTAGAATGGTCCCCAATCTGTAAATCACATTGGAAAACTGACATGATTTATCTTTTTACATAGAATGCGGGCTCAGGACTTCCCTGGTGGCGCAGTAGTTCAGAATCCACTTGCCAGTGCAGGGGACACGGGTTCGAGCCCTGGTCTGGGAAGATCCCACATGCCGCGGAGCAGCTAAGCCCCTGTGCCACAACTACTGAGCCTGTGCTCCAGAGCCCACAAGCCACAACTACTGAGCCCGCATGCTGCAGCTACTGAAGCCTGCTCACCTAGAGCCCGTGCTCCGCAACAAGAGAATCCACTGCAATGAGAAGCCCACGCACCACAACAAAGCGCAACGAGGAGTAAACCCCGCTCACCGCAGCTAGAGAAAGCCTTTGCGCAGCAGCAAAGACCCAATGCAGCCCAGCCCTGGTCTGGGAAGATCCCACATGCCGCGGAGCAGCTAAGCCCCTGTGCCACAACTACTGAGCCTGTGCTCCAGAGCCCACAAGCCACAACTACTGAGCCCGCATGCTGCAGCTACTGAAGCCTGCTCACCTAGAGCCCGTGCTCCGCAACAAGAGAATCCACTGCAATGAGAAGCCCACGCACCACAACAAAGCGCAACGAGGAGTAAACCCCGCTCACCGCAGCTAGAGAAAGCCTTTGCGCAGCAGCAAAGACCCAATGCAGCCATAAATAAATAAATAAGAAAGAACACGGGCTCAGACTCTCTCTGCACTTAATTTAGGCCTTCTATGATGTCTTACAGTAAGATTTTTATTTCTTTTGTTAGATGGCATTTTGCGGTTTTCAATGCTATTGATAATATTTTCTTGGGCATTCCCTGGCGGTCCAGTGGTTAGGACTCTGTGCTTCCATTGCAGGGGGCACGGGTTCGATCCCTTGTTGGGGAACTAAGATCACACAAGCCGTGAGGTGCAGTCAAAAAAAAAAGTGTCTTTAAAAAATATTACATTTTCCATTGTTGGCATATGGAAATAATGCAAAGATTTCCATATTTTTTTTAACCAGCAACCATGCTAAGAATGTTTTTAATACTTTGTTGGTGGATTCTTTTGAACTTTCTCAGAATGTAATCATATAATCTGAATAAAGACAATTCTGTTTCTTCCCCCTCAATCCTTATGTCTGTATTTTTCTTGCCATTCTGAGCTGATAAATAGAAGCAGTAGTGTGCATCTTTGTCCTGTTCCTGATTTTAAAGAGAATATTTACAATAGTTGACCATTTGCTGTAGGATTTTTTTTTTGTAGATACTCTTTAACAGGTTAGAAATGTTTCCTTCTATTCCTAATTCCCTAAGAGTTTTTTTTATTGTTGTGAAATAAAATTCATATTTTATGGCAAGACAAGAAAAATTTAACCATAAAAATTTCTTCTCTGCCCTCTGCCTCCCCTCTCCCCACCACTGTGCATTGTATATCTGCATTATGCGTCGACCAAACCTCCCCATTGGCAGAAATACCTGCTCAACCATAAACAGCAGCGTTCTCCCAGCACCCACAAGAAGGCTCCTTAAAAGATAACATTCTGGGCTTCCCTGGTGGCGCAGTGGTTGAGAGTCCGCCTGCCGATGCAGGGGACACGGGTTCGTGCCCCGACCTGGGAAGATCCCACATGCCGCGGAGCGGCTAGGCCTGTGAGCCATGGCCGCTGAGCCTGCGCGTCCGGAGCCTGTGCTCCACAACGGGAGAGGCCCGCATACCAAAAAAAAAAAAAAAAAAAAAAAAAAAAGATAACATTCTTTCTTGATCTTGTACGGGACCACATGACCTACCACGATGACACTTAGATCTGGATCATGTAAACTGTCAATAATATGTCATTTGATGTGCAGCCCTCTGTCTCAAAAAACTTGTAAAACTGTTCCTTGACTTCTAATGGGCAGAACAGTTCTCAGAGCTTTCTGAGTTGCTCTTCGTGGGTTATAGTCCTCAAATTTGGCTCAGATAAAATTTTTCATTTCTTTCTCAGGTCGATTGATTAATTTTTCATGTACATCATCAATGTGCATTGAATTTTATTAAGTATTTTTTTCTGCATCTCTTGTGATGATTATGCAGTTTTTCTCCTTTAATCTTTTTTTCTCCTTTAATATTTTAATGTGGTAAATGCTATTAACTTTCTAAAGATAACATCCTTGTATGCCTAGATTAAACCAATTTGCTCATGGCCTGTTATCCTTTTACATGTTGCTGGATTTCATTTGCTGGTATTGTTTAGAATGTTTGGCTCTATGTTTATGAGTGAGGTTGGATTATACTGCACTTTATTTTACTATCCTTGTCTAGTTTTGCTATCAAGATTATATTGGCCTCAGAATGAATTGGGGAATATTTAATCTTTTATATTTTTCAGAAAGGGTTGTGGATTGGAATGGTCTGTTCCTTTAAAAAGTTGGGTAGAAAACCAGTCTTTCACCAATAAAACTAGGTGGGCCTGATGCATTCTTTGAAGAAAAATTTTAAAGTAAGATTTATTAATACCTTGATGCTGGTGCATAAAACCCCAACTTATTAGAGGAGGAGGAGACAGAGGGAAACTTCAGATACTGAGGTGACGTTCTGGGTAATGTCAACTGAAAAAAAAACCCAACAAACCACACACACAACATGAGAGCTGTGAGTTCAGTTTTATTTGCGGTTTACTGAGGACTGTAGCAGGAGAGACAGCCCATCAGTGAGCTCTGAACTTTGGAATGGGGCGGGGCCGGGGGGCGGGGTCAGTATATATTATGTATATGCTGTTGGTGAGGGGAGTAACGTGCAATCTAGCATACATCTTGGTAGAGGTTGCTGCTAGTCTTGAGGGGCAGATGTCTCTGTTAATTATTTTACTGCTTTTCTAGGTATGAAAAGATGCAAGAAATTGGGTTCATAAAGTTTTGTAATGAAAATACCTACCTATCTGAAGGCCTGTTCTGCCAGTTTTCCTATAGCACAGAGGGCTTCATTTCTGAACTTCTTTCAGGGTGTGTTGAAGGTCAGCGACTGCAGTGGCTGTTCACCTAATCATTGTAGAGCCAGATGGAGAGCAACATTTTTTTTTTTTTTTTTAATTTTGGCTGCACCGGGTCTTAGTTGCAACATGCGGGATCTTTTTTTTCTTTTTCTTTTTCTTTTTTTTTCAGTTGCGGCATGCAGACTTCTTAGTCTTATCCACTGAGCCACCAGGGAAATCCCAGGCTTAAGGCTTTTAAAGACTGATAGCATAAGTCTGGTTTTTGCCCCAAGATGGATGACACTTTAAATTTTTGACATTTCTGACTTGCTGTTCTTAAAATGAAGCAATATTACAGCCTTTTGACTCTTGAGAAAAATTAAAATTTAGAGAAAGTAAAATAGAATTTTCACTAGTATACAAGTGTGTGTTTTTTTCCTTTGTACTTTCACATACATTGTAATATTTAGAGTTAGAGCTTAATTTTATTAAGTGTATCTTAGTGTTTTATTTGTTTTTTCCATGGTTAGCAGTCTCCTCCTCTCTGGGGGCCTTCTTTCCCCTCTTCCTAGAACTGCAGCAAGACCCCACTGTGAGAAGGTTGGACCAACGCTGGCTGCCTCTGCCTACCTGCTCCTGTGGACTGTCAGGGTCTCTCCTAGGCATCACACGAACCTGCTGGCCATCATCATTCTCTTCCTGCAGTTCAGATGCTTTTTCAGCCATCACACAAACTGCTGCAAGGGGCCTGAGAAAGATTTTAAATTACTCTTTTAGTTTATTTAACAGTTACATGGCAGTTCTGACTTTATTGTTATTATTGTGTCCATTTTAATATTATATTTTTCTAGGAATTTTCCATTTAATACAAGGTTTCAAATATAGTGGCATAAAGTTCATAGTGTTCTCTTAGTTTTTAATTTCTTCTCTCCCTGTGGTTACACTCCCATTTTATTCTTTAGTTTGTGCTATCTCTCTTTTTTTTTTCCATCAGTTTCACCAGAAGTTTGTCTATGTTGTTAGTCTCTTCAAAAAACCACCTTTTGGGACTTCCCTGGTGGCGCAGTGGTTGAGAATCCGCCCACCAATGCAGGGGACACGGTTCGATCCCTGGTCTGGGAAGATCCCACATGCCGCAGAGCAACTAAGCCTGTGAGCCACAACTACTGAGCTGGCATGCCACAACTACTGAAGCCTGTGCGCCTAGAGCCCTAGAGCCCATGCTCCGCAACAAATGAAGGCACCACAATGAGAAGCCCGTGAACCGTAACAGAGTAGCCCCCACTCGCTTCAAGTAGAGAAAGCCTGCGCGCAGCAACGAAGACCCAATGCAGCCAAAAAAAAACCTCAGAAAAACAAAACACCACCTTTTGGCCCAGTTGATCCTTTCTATTGTATGTTTATTTTCTTTTATGTTGATTTCTGTCTTCTTTTTGTAATCTCCTTTCTGCTTTATTCAGTCATGTTGTGTTTTTCCTTTTCTAACTCAAGTTGAATGCTTGTTAGGTCATAAAATTACAGCCTTTAAAAAAATATTTTAAGCATTTAAGACTATACATTTCCTTTTTTTTGGGGGGGGGGGTTGCCATACCACGCAGCTTGCAGGATCTTAGTACCTTGACCAGGGATTGAACCCTGGGCCCCTACAGTGAAAGTACCTCCACTGGACTGCCAGGGAATTCCCTACATTTCCTTCTTTTTTAAAAAAAATACATTTATTTAGTTTTGGCTGCATTGGGTCTTCGTTGCTGCACACGGGCTTTCTCTAGTTGCAGCGAGTGGGGGCTACTCTTCATTGTGGTATGCGGGCTTCTCATTGCGGTGGTTTCTCTTGTTGCGAGGCACGGGCTCTAGGCACGCAGGCTTCAGTAGTTGTGGTGCATGGGCTCAGTAGTTGTGGCTCGCGGGCTTAGTTGCTTTGCAGCATGTGGCATCTTCCCAGACCAGGGCTCGAACCCGTGTCCCCTGTGTTGGCAGCAGATTCTTAACCACCGTGCCACCAGGGAAGCCCCCTACATTTTTTAAAAAATTGAAGTATAGTTGATTTACAATGTTGTGTTAGTCAAAACACTTTAAAAGGTGTATATTGAAATCCACTTTTGTGATGGTGTATTTGTGTTTCCTGCAGTTCTGTCGTCTTTTGGTTTGCATATTTTGAGGCTATTTGATTAGGTGCATGCAAGATTAAAATAGTTGAATCTTACTGTGAACAAAACCCTTTTCAATACAATGACTTCTCCATCCTTAATATTTTTTCCCTTAAACCTTATACTGTAACTATATCAGCTTTGTTTATGTTGGTGTTAGCCTACATATTTTCCCACACTTTTACTTTCAACCTTTACACATCTTTGTATTTCAAGTGTATTGCTTCTAAATAGCATAAAAATGGATTTTCATGAAATCCTATTTGATTTTCTCTTTTAACTAATAAATTTAATCTCTTTATAGTTATTGTGATAATAACTTGTTTGAATTTGTTTCTACATACTATTTTTTAAATTTTTAATTTTGGAAATATTTTAGATTTACAGAAAAATTGCAAAAATAGTACAAACATTCCCATATACCCTTCCCCAAGTTTCTCCTTGGGTTCATATCTTACATAACTGTGATACATTTGTCAAAACTAAGAAATTAACATTAATACATTGTTATTAACTAAATCACATATTTTTTTTTTTTTTTTTTTTGCGCCATGCCCCATGGCATATAGCATCTTAGTTCCCTGACCAGGGATCAAACCCGTGTCCCCTGCATTGGAAGTGTGGAGTCTTACCCACTGGACTACCAGGGCAGTCCCACCTTTTGACTTGCCTTGATCAATAGGTAATGGTAGAAGGAGAGTTCTAGGGGTCTCAGCCTAGGCCTTAAAAGGACTGACAGCTTCCACTGCTTCCCCTGGGGCAGCCAGCTGCCATACTATGTAGTAAGCTGGGCTAGATTTCAGAATGTTATGATGTCATGTACAGAGACAGAAGCCACATGGAGAACCACAGAGGGTCCAGACCATCAGTGTAGCCTTCTTGGATCTTTGCTCAGCCCAGTTTCATACAAGCAATTTTGTGAACCAAGCCAAATCACCTAGAGCAAAGAGCCCAGGGCCCAGCTAAGCCCTGCCTGAACTCCACAGAATAATGAGAAATAATAAATTGTTTTTGTTTTACACCATTGAGTTTTGAAGCGGCTTGCTACACAGAAATAAATAATTGACCTGCTTTACCATAAAATGGATTTTTTTATATGAGGCAAAGTTGTGCAGGATTCCATGTCAGTAAATCAGGCATCCTGCAGGCCTTTGGGTGTGAGGGCACTGCAGTCGGAACAAGCAAATACACATCTGAATATGTGGACAGTTCCAATGGTATGAATCACGGTCCCCTACTGTCCGCTGTACGCATGTGCCAGAGGCTCATCGTCAGTCTTGGAAGTGGCCAGGGCTAGAGCAGTCTCGGTGGATGGCAGACTGTGAACTCAGGGACCACCACCAAGTAGTAGTCACAGAACCTAACAGGAACTCCATGCTTCATTTAACTTTCACAAGTCATGTGACAGGCACCATTTTCACAGGTGTAAAAAAACAGTCTGAGAAGCTAAAGGATACATGCCCAGTTTCACGGCTAGAAAGAAAACACGGGATTTATTTTCTTGTTTTGTATTGTCTACATTTATTTCACTTTATTGCGGTTTAGCCTCGGCGGAGCACATAAGTTTTGGGCTCCACACTAAAATCAGGGTTGGGACTTTGGCCCCGCCCCTTGCACGGCTTGCATGTACATCGGAGACTCTGGCTCCGCCCCCAGACTACATTTCCCAGCAGGCCACGCGCCGGTGCCGACGCAGTTCCTCCCGGCGTGCCCCGCGGCGGGAAGAAGCCGAGCGGGTTCGAGGCCGACGCGACCCTTCTTCGTTGCCGCCGCGACCCTTCTTCGTTGCCGCCGCGCTGCCGCCGCCGCCCCCGCCGCTGCCGCTGTCTGAGAGAAGCCGTCGCGGCCGCTCCTGCCGTTCCCTCCGGCCATGTCCGCCCAGGCGCAGATGCGGGCCCTGCTGGACCAGCTCATGGGCACGGCCCGGGACGGTGAGTAGGGGCGGCCGGCCAGGCGGGGGTTGGGGCGGGAGCGAGGCGAGGCCGCCGGGCGGCCTGAGGCGGGGGGCCACGACCGTCTGCGCCTGCGCGGGCGTCCTCCCCTCCCCCGCGCGCCGACCGGGGGCGCCGGGCCTTTGTTTGAGCTCTTCCCGCAGGCTGGGTCCCCGGCGGGCTCCTCCGTCGGAGCCCGCGTCGTCGGTGGGGCGCCAGCCCCCTCCCCGTTGACCTTCCTGCGATTTCTCCGCCCCCTCCTCCACCCCCGCGGCCCCCGCCGCCCCTCGAACCGGGAGTCGGCGAAGGGTTGCAGCCAGCGTGGGCTCTGGGCGCTGGCAGCGGGCTGGCGGAGCGCCTCCGCGCAAGGGAGCCGGATGGCCTGGAAACCCCGGCCGTTCTTGTTCTGTACCGTTGCAAGGGGAGCCGTAAATTGAGCTTTTCTAACGGGGGTTCCTGCCGCGTGCTTTTCCAGCCCCCTTTTCCTCTAGCCACACAGGAGAGCCTCTGTTTAGCCAGCGCTTGGCAGTCGTTAGGTAGGTTGTACTGTAGGGAGGAGCGCAAGATCATGATGGTTGTCTCAGGAGAAAGCGGTTGCATCTTTGCAAAACTATATACCTGCTGTGGTTTTTGTTTTCTTTTCTACCGAAGTAATGAAGTTGTAAGTTCACACTGGCACATTCGCAGGGCTGTGCAGATTGTTTGCACTTTATTTCATAGGCGAATAAGTGCTTTTTAGCTTTCTTTGTATATTGAGTTGCTTTTGAATTGCTTCCCATATTTTTATTTCATACAAACTGAACAATTGTGGCCCCTCTATTTTATTTATAAAGGTTCAGTGTATCTTTGCCTGCCTACATCAATCTGCAAGGGAGTTGCAGAAAAGCCTCATGTTCATCGAGCCGTGAGTCACAACCAATTTCTAAGCTGTTATAACAAAAAAGTGTTTGCTTTTTTTCACAAGTAACTTTAAAAGTGTAGTTTAGAAAGAAAACATTTTCAATAAAAAGACACTACATTAATCCTGGATGCTTGCAAATCCTAAAATATATTCCTCCTTTAGTATTACACAGCTCTGTGTCATATACACAGATTAGCTTTAAAATTTGTCACATTCCACTTTGCCTTTACTTTTATGTATCATTCCCCTGACTTCCTTACTGCAGGTTGGGCAAGAAAACTTTTCCTTTAAAACTTTTCAACAGCGGGCATAAAATTCTGCAGCTGAGGTCTTGAAGAATGCAGATGGGTACAGTATGTGTTGAAACTCACAGTGTGTATTGACTAACCTAGTTCCTTTTTTGCCTTTTTTTTTTTTTCTTCTTGGTATTGTCTTGTTAAAAGTGACTCTCAGGTGCCAACTGTCTTTTTTAAGGGTGGGGGTTAAAGGGGGATAGGTAGACTAGGTTCAGATTATTTATCAGTCAGTAGTAGAGAGAGAAAGCTTTCTTCATATAATTTTCGGCAAAATACTGCCTATACGTTGGTCTATAGCAAAATGATTAGACTAATAAGTAGCTTTCGTTGGAAACTACCAGCTTTAAGTCATACATGGTGATTCATCGCCCTCTGATTAGCATGGGTTTTGGTATCTCATTGCCCACATGTATGTGTGGGGCTAATGGCCGTTTGGTGCTCAGCATTTTCCTTCTGACTCCTTGACTTCTTTGGCACAATGACGGAGTCAGATCTCTGTAAGTGTGATTCTTCGTGATATATTTAGCATCAAAAATCATCTGTATTTCGTTCCAGTTGTAAATACCTCTAGATCAGCTTTTCAATGTATTTGGTAGTCTGCAAATCATCCAGGTGAATTGTACCAGTTATGCTTTTGTGCTTAATGTGATAATATTGTCTTATTTAAAACCACACATGAATTTCAGGAGACGAAACCAGACAGAGGGTCAAGTTTACAGATGACCGTGTCTGCAAGAGTCACCTTCTGGACTGCTGCCCCCACGACATTCTGGCTGGGACGGTAGGTACATTTGGGGGGGATGTCATAGGACACTCAAACATGGATGCTGTGTAGGCACTGAAAGTTTTTCAGGTTGAATTCTGTTTTCCTTTACCAGGCAGAAATTACCTACTGCCCTTCAAGTGATAGGTTCTGTTAGTTTGGCGGAATTTTATATAACGACATATTTCATTTTTATAAAGTTCTTTTTGTAAAGTTATCAGGTTTTTGTAGAGTCATTTATACTGAGGTATTCACAGCTAAGTAGTGCAAATACTAGTTTCCTTTGGCTTTAGCAAAAAGAGTATTTCAGGTCAGCCTGTAGCTCTAAGATTCTGGGTTGGTTTGTTTTCAAGTTAAACACATGTTAGACTTTTGATCTAACGAGGTATGTTTCTTCCCCAGGTTTTTAGGTTTTTGAAAAATCAGGACTAACATCAATTTGCAATTTTGTGTTATGACACCCTTTCAAGAAATCAATACATGATCCAATAAGTGTAGACCTCTCTACTTCTAAGTGAAGTGTAAAATTCTAAGTGAAACTTTAAGTAAGTTCACTTCAGATGAACCAAACAGATAGATGCTAGTTTTGCAGAATGTGCACTTATTCAAAATTAGGTAGGATTTAAGAAGACTAAAGAGTGTGGATTACCTACGGTGATTCAGCCACTTACAGAAAATGCGTCCTGTAAACACCATCACCGTTTTAAGATTTCACAGCTCCCTCCTGGAATGTCTACTCATTTTGAGGGTCAAATGTGCATGTGCTGGGGAACATTTTCTTCATAATTAATTGTTGCTTTTATTATTACCATTTTGGGGGAGCAGCGTCTGGAAAACTGCTCAGGTGTATTGAATCTTCTTAAGCTGGCTCTTCTGACAGCAAATAGGAAATGAAAGCCAAGCCTTGTGCCTTTGTTAGCCTGGGTTTTGCCTGCGGTTGACCTGGTATAGGAAAACGTTATAACTCCTGTGTGCTCCAGATAGTTGTGGGTGCCATCACTGTAGACTACTGGCTTCCACTGGTCATAAGCAGTCAGCGGTAGGATACTCCTGTAGGAGGCATCATAACCTGGAATTGCTGGTAGGTCTTAGTGGAAGAAGTCAAAGGGAGTAGAGGGACATGCACCAGAGTGAAGCAGTTCAACCATATTTTTCTTGATTGGATCCCTATGTAGCATTGTTCCAGAATGCTGGTGAATGAGGGCATTTCCTGCAAATGTTTATTGTGTTAGGTATAGGTTCATTTGCCAGATACTTGTTGGACACATACTCTGTGCCAGGCACTGGGGATGTGGTACCAATAAGACAAAATCTTTACTCTCATCTAATGGAGGAACAGGACAGACAGTAAATAATGAATGAGTAGGTTCTGGACTGTTGGATAGGGTGATAAGGAAAGGCCTCGCAGGAAAGTGGGAGCAAAGACCTGAATGGTGAGAAAAAACACGTGTGCGTTTGGGGGATTAACGCTCCAGGTGGATGGCTGGAGCAGAGGGAAGCAGGGGTGCCTCAGGTGCCTCTGGGCTGGTGTGCTTCAGGGGGAGGGAGACAGAGGCTGTGGAACCAGAGCAGTGATGAGAGGCCAAGGACTGCTCAGCATCACTCTGTCCCGCGTGGGTTACAGGGCAGCTCAGACTGAGGAGGACAGAGCCCAGGAGACCCATGTTCATGTGAGGGTGCCGTGAACAAGTGTGCAGGGTCGTGAGGTCAGTTGAGATGAAGGTTGGGAATTTGGATGGTGTTGTAAAGGTTGAGCCTTACTGGTGTGGGCTACGTGGAGGTGGCAAGTGAGAGGTAGAGTTTGTGTTGTGTTAAATTGGAATGAATATAATTCTTTAGAACACAGCTGCAAGATGAAAATGCTTATAACCCTCAGCTTGCCAAGGGCTGCTCCACACCCAAATTTTTGCTCAAAACTGTCTCCTGTCAGTAGGGGTGAGACAACGGAGGAATGGAAGCAATCATTTTATTGAGGCTTGATGGGAAAATATATTGATTAGTAAGAGCAGAGGGATAGCTGGAGGGAAGGTAGTGTAACTTGTCTCGGTGGAAGAACTTTGGTTTCCTGAAGGTTCTAGAAGGAGTCTTTATTTGCCCTTCCCTGTCTGCAGTGTGAGTCCACTGGAAGGTAGAGAACACAGATGTTTGTTCAGTAAAAAAAAAAGGGGGGGGGTCTGACATGTTGGATTTGACAGCCATTTGGAATATTTTGGAAGAAGTTTATGAGTGTGGTATTTCAGCTCTGCTTGGTGTTTGGCTGCCAGGGGAATTGGCCAGTACTTCCTTGCCTCCTTGGCAAAGCTGAAAAGCTACATCCAGAGTAATCATGGAACCCCAGGCCTGTCTTCCACTTGCTTTAGCAGTGGCTGCTTGAGAGCTCCCACCTGAAGGAAGATAGTGGTGAATTTTGCTTTATGTGTGGTTCCCTAATGTCAAAATTTTCTTGACAGTTGGAGTTTTTAGAATGGAAATTGATCTGCAGTTAAAATTATAGTACTCAGCGGTTTCGGTGCTTGCTTCATCTGGAGGTGGTTTTCCTTTGAGTAACAGAATTTCGGTAGCTTTTAAGGAATTTCTGATAGCTATCTCATTTTTCAGCTGTTGCACTTAGTTTTGTTTGTGGAAGCTATATATTTTTAAAGAATTATACTTGCTATTTAAAAGAGTGAAGGAAGCAAAAGTTGTCAGCTTTACAGCGATAGCAATTTTAGCTGCAACTTTGGCTTTTGGAACTTTGGTTTCCCTACCTCTGGATTCCCCACGTAACCAACATGCATAAACTACACATGACTTCGGAGTAAGCATAATGAAGGAGAAAAGAGCTTTTGGCATGTAGCCTTCAGTCAAAATGAAGATAAACTCCACCCTAGGCAGTCCCCTCATGGCTCTGTCACTGGGATACTGAAGGAAATTTTGTTAAGAGCATGGCCTCACTTTCTGAGATTCGGACCCAGGAGTCAGGCACTGCGAGCCTCTCTCATGTGCCTAAAAACTAAAATGTTGAGGGTTTTGTAACCATGAAGATTTTTTTAATCTCGTTTTGAACACACTTGTAGTTTGAGCTTAAAGGAGTTCCTGAACGCCATCATTCTTTGTTTGCTAGTCGTACTTGCGACCAACAGCTTGGGTTCCCGAGGTGTCTCCTCACTGGGCTGTTGGGTTTTGTTAACTTGCATTCTCTGACTTATTAGCCTGACCCTCAGCATCCAAAGGTCCCTGTTGCCGTTTAGATGATCAGAGGTGGGGGTGGGGGTGTCCCTGTACAGGGTCCTCTACTTAGGATTTAGATAAGAAATACGCACTGCTAATTGTTCTGTACGTGCTCACAACATGTAATAGCACATCAGGCGAATCTTACTGATAACACAAACAATTTGTTTTGTTAAAAGAGCCTTTTTTTCAAATGGGGCAAGTGAATGGTCCAGTCTGTGTTCCCAGTTACGTGTGCAGAGCCATTTAGCAGGTTAGGAGAATGTTTGGAGAATTGCTTTGGCTCTGAATCAGCCTGTTCTGCTTTATTTCCTTTGGTATACAAAGAGCTACACGAAGCCAGGTGTTAGGTTATGTTGTAATTTCCAAAACCTGGTTTCTCTCTGTTCTTTCTTTTTCCTCTTTTTGTCTCTGTAGCATCTTTAGTAGTCAAGGCTGCAAGAAGGAATGCGTGGAAACTTGTTGCTATCAGTGATACTTTTGTTTCCTGGCCTCTTCCTTGCCACCCTCTTACCCCTCATGCTGCTATTCACTGAATAAACATTTCTTATGTGACTAATGCAATAATAAAACTGGCAGAAGCTAAACAATGAAAACATTACTAGTCTATTTCTGGTTCTATAAGAGATATAAATCATTACACTTAAATGCACCTGTTCTCAGTGTCATATAGTCATGACGGTATCAATAAAAGGAAAATAAGGCTTCTTAGCCATATTGTTTTTAAATTTTCTTATCATAGTTAATATCCAAAAAGGTATTGTTTATTTTGATGACAGCTAAAACACCAGGTCACGTGCTTCCTACAAATGGGTAGATGTTCATGTGTAAATTTTCGTTTCTTTCTCACAGCGCATGGATTTAGGAGAATGTACCAAAATCCACGATTTGGCCCTCCGAGCAGATTATGAGATTGCAAGTAAAGAAAGGGACCTCTTTTTTGAATTGGATGTAAGTTTTATTTTGTGTTAATTATTCCCTACTGTGAAGAGCCAAATACTGCACTAACAAGAATAATGTAACCTATGTAAGTTATGAAGAAGAATAATGATATAGATGTCATTCCACCACTCTCTGGCTGGGAGCTAGAACGTGGCCAGTACCGATTTGTGTCTGTGTGTCTATCATCCCTATTCCGTTCTGTGTTTTGTATGTATCATTTTTCTTTAACAATGTTTCTTATTACATATTTTATGATTCCTTGGACATTGTGTTTATTCTTCTTTTTGAGTCTTATAAAAATGGTTTCCTAGCATAGGTAACCTTTAATAACTTTTTTCCTTCAGTGTTATGTTCCAGTTTACATATTTTGTTGAGTATGGTTTGTTTGTTTTCATTGCTGCTTGAGTATTCCCCAAACTATCCATTTTGTATTCATAGATTCCATTTTGTATTCATAGACAATTGGGTTGATACTAGTTTCTTTTTTTATTTTTTATTCTTAAACTATTGTGAACAGTGTTATAAATGTTCTTGAATATCTTCTTGGTGCACATGTACAAGGGTTTATCTAGGGTATATTCCTAGGAGGGGAATTGCTGGATTGTAGGAGAGGGACGTTTATTCTTGCAAGATCTGTAATGTTGTCTTTTTCTTTTTTCTCCCTGTTGTTTGAGAAAGTGTATCAGTTTACAGCCCTAATAGCAGTGTACACATCCTCACTAACATTTGGTATTGTCAGACCATTAAATTTTTTCAATTTAGTGGTTATAAAATGGCATTTCATAACTTTATTGTCATTTTTGCCTCCCAAAGGAGCCTTTTTTAGACCTTTTCCCATAATTTGTCTACTTCCCCACCATGAAATTTTGATACCACAGATACCCAGCATATCAGTTTATGTGATCCTTTCCAGGCCACAAACCATTGTGATATCTAAGATTTTTTTCACTCTTCATGACAAGTTTTCATCCCTGTCCCCATTGAGAATGCATGACTGTCATTCCATTCTATTTATTTATTTATTTATTTATTTAGATTTTTTTTTTTTTTTTTTTTTTTTTTTTGGCCACACTTTGTTGCTTGTGGGATCTTAGTTCCTCGACCAGGGATTGAACCCAGGTCCCCTGTAGTGGAAGCACCAACTCCTAACCACTGGACTGCCAGGGAATTCCCATGGAGTCACTCTGTTATTTTTTTCTTTTTCCAAATCCTCCATCCCTGGTGTGACCAGAGGTCAGTGAGGGGTTTGATGCCATTCAGGTTCCTCAGTGAAGACTGGGAAGGCACTGAGCTTGGTGGGAGGAAGTCAGAGAAAAGTAAAACCAAGGAAAGACTTTTTCTTTTTCTGCCAATGGACATTTTAGAGGATATATTATAGCTAGAGTCAATTCTACTTAAATCAGTAATCTTAAAAAGTGATTAAAATTATAATTTCTTTTTCAAGTACAGTCTTCAACGTCAGCGTTGATTCTTTGAATTAACTAAAAATGCCTTTAGCAACAAACAGCTCAACTAATAGATGGGGCTTGGAGATGGAAATTTTCTTGATTGTGAGTTTAAATTTTTTAGTACCTGAAAAACACTTACGTAGAGGCCATTACCTTGGGATATCAGAAACAGATACACAGATGTATAGGTTAAATTTTCAGTTTTAGTAACGTAATTTTTTTTTTGCGGTACGTGGGCCTCTCACTGTTATGGCCTCTCCCGTCGCGGAGCACAGGCTCCAGACGCGCAGGCTCAACGGCCATGGCTCACGGGCCCAGCCGCTCTGCGGCATGTGGGATCTTCCTGGACCGGGGCACGAACCCGTGTCCCCTGCATCGACAGGGGGACTCTCAACCACTGCGCCACCAGGGAAGCCCAGTAACGTAATTTTTTTGGATCACAAATCTAAGCATTTCTGCTACATGAGAATGTCACTGTACTTTTTAAATTCCCTGATGAATTTATGCTGAAGAATAGATGAATAGAAGAAATTTAGACTACAGAAAGACTGAAACATATATGGTAATTTAGTATTTTATGAAAGGCATGTGTTCAGCCACTGTGGAGATGAGTTTTTCAATGAACACTATTAGGAACTATGGATTATGATAGTTGGGGGAAAAACCAGGTAGGATCCCCCAAAAGAGAATTTTGTTCTGTCATCTTGACATGTTATAAAGCCTAGAAGCTATAAGGGAAAGGTGGATACATTTTTATGAGTAGGGACTTAAAATATTAGCCTATCAAAAATTCCTATACATAAAATAAGACAATTCAACTGGGACAAAATATTTGCAGCATATATGACGAAGGGCAAGTATCCTTTGTATATGGAATTCATCATGATTGAGAAGAACCATAACAATAGGTGAATAGAAAGTGGGCAAAGGATAGAAAAGGACACTTTCTGGTAGGCATCTAATCCTATGGCAGATACTCACCCTCACTCAGAGCTAGGAGATGGAGAGTTAAGTAATCCTGATACACCTCCTGGATAATTGAGCATCTGAAGATGTGAAAGCACATCCCAGCAGTGCTAGTTCTGAGCGTATATCTGACCGATACTTTTGCATATGTACAAAGATAAATTTGCTCCAGAATATTCCTGCAGCATTAGAGCTGCAGAAAGCCAAAACCTTCTTCAGTGAGGCTTCTTCAGTGAGGGCTTGGCTAAGTCATTGCTCTTCTTTACAATGGAATGATGTATAGCTATGGAAAGAGGATTGAGTTCAGTGTAGTTCAGTGTATGTTGTTGTGAAATTATCTTCGAGATAAAGAGGAAAAGCAAGTGTGATATGATGGCCTCCGTAGTGTGATTTTTAAAAAGGAAGGACATTTATACGCATTGACGTGCCTAGATGTACAGAGTAGTTTTAGAAGAAACCAAGAGATTATGAACATTCTTGTCTTAGTTGGAGGGCTCGAGTGGGTCATGAGACCTTTTTGTATTGTGAAAATTTACCATTTGCAGGAGTACCTTTTCCTGTTAAAGAGGTAACCACCTGTCCTTTCAACTCCTTAAAAATCATATTTGACCTTACAGATGGCTCATGTTGAAATGTTTGATGGCTAGTTCTGTAAACCTACGGAGGAGGCCTCCTGTCCTGAAGAACGAAGGGTGACTTGGAGCAGCTTTGTTTGTGGGAGGGCAGTCTTGTCAGGTGGCTCTCAGCATGTCAAATGCTTGTATACACTTGTTCCAGAACTCTCCTGGGACTGTATCTTAGTGATATGTGTTAATGGGTACACAGAAAAGGTACCCATTGCAGCTTTTTTTGTGAAAGTAAAAGACTGAAGTGAAAAGAGGAGGATGTACTGGAACTGTTTATTAGTGGGGGTTACTTGCGCAAGGTGTGGTCCTGCCACACAGTGAGTGGTGCTTTGTGGAGCGCTAAGCAGGTACCTCTGGGTGTTAGGGAGAGTTTACCATAAAAAGGTTTTTAAAATAATGGCTTTAAGATATAATTCACAAGCCATAAAATTTACCCTGCCTTAAAATTTTTAATATACGTGTATATCAGTAGTGTTTAGATGTGCATGGGTTTATTTATTTATTTTTGGCTGCGTTGGGTCTTCGTTGCTGCACGAAGGCTTTCTTTAGTTGTGGCGAGCGGGGGCTACTCTTCGTTGTGGTGCACGGGATGGGTTACTTTAATAGAGGTAAATGTGACCTGACTTTAAAATACCAAACTAAAATAACTTTTTTTTCCCTTAGTTATGCAGAATAAATTTAGAAGGAAAAAATAAAGTGCTTTTCCAGAATATAGATTTGTTAAAAGAATTTGATAAAAATCCAATTTTTGAATCTCTTCGGTAGGTAACATAACTGTTACAGATTCCAGGTGAAAAGTCTTCCCTTTCCATGTGACTAGCCATCCAGTACCTGTCTTCACAGGTCACTTGTATCTTTCAAAGATAGGCCATTCAGGATAAACAGATATATATATACATATATATATGTATATATGTGTATATGTATATATATGTATGTATTTAGGTATACATATGTATATACGTGTATGTCAGAAAGGCTAGTTGTGATTTTTCTTGTCAAAATTGCAATTTTGGGGCTTCCCTGGTGGCGCAGTGGTTGAGAGTCCGCCTGTCGATGCAGGGGACACGGGTTTGTGCCCCGGTCCGGGAGGATCCCGCGTGCCGCGGGGCGGCTGGGCCCGTGAGCCATGGCCGCTGGGCCTGTGCGTCCGGAGCCTGTGCTCCGCAACGGGAGAGGCCGCGGCGGTGAGAGGCCCGTGTACCGCAAAAAAAAAAAAAAAAAAAAATTGCAATTTTGGTTAATCAGAACACCTCAGAAGCTTTTCGGCCAGATGTGGCCAGTGGGCTGACTCTTGCTTTCACTGACCTGTTGCTGCCTCCTGATGACCTGCTGTTGGTGCTAGGCTCCTAGCCTGCCACGTACATAGCCCATGGACTGTTCAGTTCCCAGGCGTGGGACCAGCAGCTCTCATGTTCAGGTTGGTTTCTGGAGGGACTACAGTGTAGTCATCACTATTGGAAGATGGACACAGGTTTTGTTTTCAGAAGTTGTGAACCATCGCTAAATCATGACTTGTTCTGGTTTTTCTTAATAACTTATATTTGTGTATCTCACCAAGTGTTTTGGTAGAGTATATTCACTGTTGACAATGAATCTGTGAGGTGGGCCAAACATTTATCTCCAAAGTCTCTGAAAGTGTAATAAGATTGATGCCAGAATTAATGCAAGCAGCATCAAATGACGCTGGGAGAGGAATCATTTAGCAGATCAGTCAGGGATATTTAGGAGCTATTTTTATCTAGGTTGTATTAGGCAGCTGACAAAAAAAGTACAGCATTTATTTTGTCTTCATATTGAAAAAATTAAATATATTATTAATGTAACAGGCATTTGAATCATTTTAAGCCATGTTTATCATACAAGGTTTTTTTAAACTTTATTTATGTATGTATTTATTTATTTATTTATTTTGTGGTACGCGGGCCTCTCACTGTTGTGGCCTCTCCCGTTGTGGGGCACAGGCTCCGGACGCGCAGGCTCAGCGGCCATGGCTCACAGGCCTAGCCGCTCCACGGCATGTGGGATCTTCCCGGACCGGGGCACGAACCCTTGTCCCCTGCATCGGCAGGTGGACTCTCAACCACTGCACCACCAGGGAAGCCCTTAAATTTATTTATTTTTGACTGCATTGGGTCTTTGTTGCTGCGTGTGGGCTTTCTCTAGTTGCAGTGAGCAGGGGCTACTCTTCGTTGTGGTGTGTGGACTTCTCATTGCGGTGGCTTCTCTTGTTGCAGAGCACGGGCTCTAGGTGCGTGGGCTTTAGTAGTTGTGGCTCGTGGGCTCAGTAGTTGTGGCACATGGGCTTAGTTTCTCCACGGCATGTGGGATCTTTCCACGCCAGGGCTTGAACCTGTGTCCCCTGCATTGGCAGGTGGATTCTTAACCATTGCATCACCAGGGAAGTCCCTCGGTAAATCTTTTATAAGAGCTCATCAGCCCTTTATACAACTTTCAAATATTTATAGACTTTGAGTCCCCTCTAAGCAATCTGTAAGACATCGTCCTAGAAGAATATTTGCCTATGTATGAGAAAACTTAATAAGATGTTCATTGCATCGTTTTGGATTAGTGAAAAGTGAAAAAATGCAAATGTGTATTCATTGTGGAATGGTTATAGTTGTGTTAAAATACAGTGAAACACAGCTATAGATATAGAAGATGCGTGTATTGACGTGAAAAATGAAAAAAGCTTGAAAAACTCCTAAATGGAGTAAAAATTGTTTGCTTTTATATGCGTTTTAATACAATTTTAAAAGGTATATACCAAGATTATTTCTTAGGGGAAGAGAAAGAATTATGCTTTCTTTTTCTTTTTTTTTTGACTCATGGCGTTCAGGATCTTAGTTCCCCAACTAGGGGTCGAACCCGTGCACCCTTTAGAGGAACCACGGAGTCCTAACCACTGGACTGCCGGGGAATTCCGAATTATGCTAAGTCGTGAAAAGTTATTAGGTCCAGTCAGGTTGCTAAAACAGTAGGCAGAAATGAAAATTTAAAGGTATTTCTACCTTGTAACTTCTACAAATCTCTTATCTTAAGGAAGTACAGTGACCTCTTAAACAACACAGGTTTGAACTGTGTGGGTCCACTTACATATGGATTTTTTTCGATAAATACATACTACAGTACTACACGATCCATCGCTAACTCCCTCATTGTTCAAGGGTCATTTGTGATTGAAAACACAGGCAAACACTGGTACGCAAAGATGGTTGTGGTAGCTAGCGTTGTTTATAATATTGAAAAGTTGGATGCAACAAAAAAGGCTCAGTGATGAATGAGCAAATTATGATGCACTCACATGGTAGACTGTGCCCTTGAAACTGTGAGACCTGTTCAATGACTTAAAATTCCTTAGGAAATCATGAGCAAGACAAAGATAAAATTGTGTATACTGAAGATTTCTGTGTGCTATCATTGGAAGCATGTGGCTGAATCAGAATTCATTGACTGTCATGGAAAACGCCAAAAGCCCCCTTTCCCTGTGCCCCTCCCGCTCCCTAGAGGCAGTCCCTTACCACAGCTTTAAGATGGAACTTACTAGCATGTTGTTTTTTTTTTTTTTTAAACTGAAGTATAGTTGATTTACAGTGTTGCATTAGTTTTTGGTGTACAGCAAAGCGATTCAGTTATACATATATATAAATTCTTTTTCAGATTCTTTTCCATTATAGTTTATTATAAAATACTGAATATAGTTCCCTGTGCTGTACAGTAGGACCTTGTTTGTCTATTTTGTGTATAGTAGTTTGTATCTTATTAGCATTGTTTCTAAAAATATGTTGAGGAAAAATTTAAACATGTAGAAGTAAACAGAATAATATAATGAGATCTCTGGGTTTCATCTCCCAGTTTTCAATGATTGTTGACGTGAAGACTCTTATTACATCTTTATTCTTGTCTTTCCACACTGGATTATTTTACAGTAGTTCCTAGACGTAGAATTTAATCTGTAAGTACTGCAAATAGTACATCTAGAAGATAATTTTATTTAAAGTATTGGTAATTTAAGAAGTAATTTTTTAACATCATCTAAGTCCTCAAATTTCCCAGACTATCTCAAAAAGTATTTTTTTTACGTTCATTTGTTTGACTCAGAATTCAAAATAAGAGCCACACGTTAGGATGTATTGTAAGTCTTTTAAAATCTGTTTGTTTGAAGAAATTAATTTTTAAGTCTCATATCCTGGATTTTGCTGATTGCATCCTTATAATGCAGTCTTTTTAACGTGTTTTCCTTTATCTTTGAAATTTCCTGTAACCTGGGCGTTAGATCTGGAAGCTTGACGGTCAGAATCAGTTTCTCGTTTGACAGAGTAGTTCAGGGGCTGGGCCGGGCACTGGCTAGTGCGTCACCTCTGGTGGCAAAACGTCAGTGGAATTGGGTGGCACAGGCAGCCTGACCTCGTTGCACAGGCCCGCATCAGCCTTTGGCCTCATGCTTTAAGCAGCAGTTGAAGATTATTGCCTAGATCAGTTACATCACTAGGGTTACTGCTTGTTAGTTGTTTATTTATTTATTTATTTGGCTGCATTGGGTCTTGGTTGCGGCACACGGCATTTTTCTTTGCGGCACACAGGCTCTTTGTTGTGGCGCATGGGCTCAGTAGTTGCAGCACACGGGCTCAATAGTTGCAGAGCGCAAGCTCTCTAGTTGTGGCACGCAGGCTTAGTTTCCGCACAGCATATGGGGTCTTAGTTCCCTGACCAGGGATTGAACCTGTATCACCTGCATTGGAAGGCAGACTCTTCACCACTGGACCACCAGGGAAGTCCTGTCAGTAACTTAAAAACACGTAAAACACTCACGTGATTAAGAGTTTGAGATACGAAAGGTATGTTGTGAAGCCTGCCTCCTTCTCTGTTCTTTAGCCCCCTGGTTGGCCCCAGAGGTAACCAGATGTTCGGTTTCTTCTCTTTCCTTTAGAGATTATGTGGATACCTGAGGGACATGTATCTCTACTTTTTGTTTTATTTTATTTTTATAAATTTTATTTATTTATTCATGGCTGTGTTGGGTCTTCGTTGCTGTGCACGGGCTTTCTCTAGTTGTGGCGAGCAGAGGCTACTCTTCGTTGTGGTGTGTGGGCTTCACATCTCAGTGGCTTCTCGTTGTGGAGCACAGGCTCTAGGTGCATAGGCTTCAGTAGTTGTGGCACGTGGGCTCAGTAGTTGTGGCTTGCGGGCTCCAGAGTGCAGGATCAGTAGTTGTGGCGCATGGGCTTAGTTGCTCCGCGGCATGTGGGATCTTCCCGGACCAGGGCTCAAACCCGTGTCCCCCGCATTGGCAGGCAGATTCTTAACCACTGTGCCACCAGGGAAGCCCTCTATTTTTTTATAAACACAAATAGTGGTCTGCTGCACACATGCTCTATATCTGCTCCCCCTTCCCTTTTTTTTTTGGTTTAAGTTTTCAGCATATCTTTGAGATTATTTCCTATCGTATAGCGTACTTCATCCTTTTGTGTCTACGTAGTATTCCACAGGATGTGTGTCTGTTTTATAGGACCATCCCCTGTTGATGGTCATAGTGCTGCATTGCACATTGGCACATTGTGAGTGTATCTAGGAAAGATCCCTAGAAGCGGGACTGTTGGCCCAGAAAGGATGTGCTTTTGTCATTTTGGTAGTTAGCATCACGGAATTCTCCAGAGGGGTGAATGATCCCACCAGTGATGTGTGAGAGTTCCCATTTTCACATCTTCACTAACAGAGCAGCGAGTTACCAAACTTTCAGTTTTTGCCAGTCAGAAGGGTGTAAAAAGGTATTTCTTTGTGGGCCTGACAGGGTTGTCATAAAGATGTTTCTTTGTGTAGGTGTTCACTGCCTAGACCCTCAGCTTGGGCTGGTGGTTGGGACCTCTGGCACTTTTCCACCCCAAATTCAGGTTATCTGGGAGAAAGTGTCTCACCATTGGCTCCTTCTAGCCCAGTACAGCATCATCCTGACTGCACCAGGGCCAGGCCTTGATTTCTTGAGAGTGTTATATCCAGGAATTCCCTAGGAGAGCGAATTGGTCATCTCTATAAATACATCTCAAGTTTTTCAACTTGGACACTGTGGCGCATGGGCTTAGTTGCTCCGCGGCATGTGGGATCTTCCCGGACCAGGGCTCAAACCCGTGTCCCCCGCATTGGCAGGCAGATTCTTAACCACTGTGCCACCAGGGAAGCCCTCTATTTTTTTATAAACACAAATAGTGGTCTGCTGCACACATGCTCTATATCTGCCCCCCCCTTCCCTTTTTTTTTTGGTTTAAGTTTTCAGCATATCTTTGAGATTATTTCCTATCGTATAGCGTACTTCATCCTTTTGTGTCTACGTAGTATTCCACAGGATGTGTGTCTGTTTTATAGGACCATCCCCTGTTGATGGTCATAGTGCTGCATTGCACATTGGCACATTGTGAGTGTATCTAGGAAAGATCCCTAGAAGCGGGACTGTTGGCCCAGAAAGGATGTGCTTTTGTCATTTTGGTAGTTAGCATCACGGAATTCTCCAGAGGGGTGAATGATCCCACCAGTGATGTGTGAGAGTTCCCATTTTCACATCTTCACTAACAGAGCAGCGAGTTACCAAACTTTCAGTTTTTGCCAGTCAGAAGGGTGTAAAAAGGTATTTCTTTGTGGGCCTGACAGGGTTGTCATAAAGATGTTTCTTTGTGTAGGTGTTCACTGCCTAGACCCTCAGCTTGGGCTGGTGGTTGGGACCTCTGGCACTTTTCCACCCCAAATTCAGGTTATCTGGGAGAAAGTGTCTCACCATTGGCTCCTTCTAGCCCAGTACAGCATCATCCTGACTGCACCAGGGCCAGGCCTTGATTTCTTGAGAGTGTTATATCCAGGAATTCCCTAGGAGAGCGAATTGGTCATCTCTATAAATACATCTCAAGTTTTTCAACTTGGACACAGACACACAGAACATTAAGGTTACAGGGCAGCCCGTTTCTTCACTGTTCACATGTGGGAAATGTAAAGATTTGCTTCTCTCTAATTCAGTGAAAATATGGTTCACTTTTCCCCCACATTGTCTTGCTTTGTGATGTTTTATTTGACAGGTTTCCAGAGCAACACACCATATCAACTAATGGGACCAGTTCTACTTACACCTGGTCTCTGTCTTAACAGGTGTGCAGTGTGATAGTCATGGTTTCTCAGTCAGGTCCTGGGTGAGAGTCCCTGTGTGACCCTGGGCAAGTTATTTTACCCTTTTCTATTAACTGGGCTGGTGATAACTGCCTCAGAGCTGTGAGGACTAAGTGTAGGTACTTTGGAGTCAAACCACAAGGGTCTTTGCATCCTGATGCCATTGGTCAGGAGTTTGGAGACTGTGCCTCCATTTCTTCATCTGAAAATTGGGTACCTTGAGAGCCCCTGCGTGGCTGTATTGAGGCACACGTTTGCTGTGACTGTTCTGCTGACAGCATGGGCTCCTCTTAGGCTCAGTGATGCTGCTAGGCAGGCAGGGTCAGGGAGAGCACCTCATGGTCCTGTGTGTGGATGGACAGCCTCCAGTGGCAGTGAGACTTGTGTGCCCCCTGTGCCAGCGGTGTGCCCAGGCCCCCTCAGTAGTTCATGGTTCATCACACCACCCCTGAGTTACAAAGGTGGATAACTTCCTGGTAAGTGATACCTTGTGATTAGGACTTAATTTTTAGATTCGAGTACCTTTTTTTAAAAATCATTTAAACCTGCTTTTTTTTGTTGTTGTTGTTGGTTGTATTGGGTCTTCATTGCTGCGTGCGGGCTTTCTCTAGTTGCGGCGTTAGGGGGCTACTTTTCGTTGCGCTGCACGGGCTTCTCATGCGGTGGCTTCTCTTGTTGCAGAGCATGGGCTCTAGGGGCGCGGGCTTCAGTAGTTGTGGCTCGCAGGCTCTAGAGTGCAGGCTCACTAGTTGTGCACGGGCTTAGTTGCTCCGCAGCATGTGGGATCTTCCCGGGCCAGGGCTTAAACCTGTGTCCCCTGCATTGGCAGGCAGATTTTTAACCACTGCACCACCAGGGAAACAATAAACCTGTTTTTTGATTTAGGAAGCAATCTGGAATTGAGAAGCACATTGAAGAGAGGGAGGGGCAGTAGGACAGAGCCATCTTTTAAAGAACATGGCAGTTAAGAGACGTCTCTGCAGTATGTCTAGTCTGTGTTGTGAAGTTTACCATTTAATTTTTAGCTTATCAGATGTCCGAGTCAGTTTATATTTTGCTTAGATGCAGCTGGTTGCCTTGATTGGTAAAGGCACTGGCAGAACTGTCAATGTGTATTCCCCACTCAACCCCTGTTGAGCGGATCACTGGCTGTGTCAGGTGTGAGATCCCTCTTTTTGGGTAAACAATAGAGGAACTCTGCATCAAAGTCTCAGCACGTGTGCATGCATGACCCTTGCGCCTCTCAGGCTGGTCTGTTAAGAGCTGTTGTTCCAGGTGAGCACAGGTGGTACGTGACCCGAGTCAGCTCACTGGCGCTCTGATCCTGGCGAGTCCCCACCTTGTCAGCAGAGCTGGTCAACTTGACATACTTCCAGGAAATGCAGTGCATGCATGCAAACAAATGCCAGTCATTGGCTTTCCTGCTCATTTGATTTGAACGTAGTGAAATGTTTATTGAGAATATTTGGGGACCAATGACAGGAAAGAGGTCCTGAGTTCCAAGTGTGTGGAGTGAAATCTGGGAGTTGGCCTTGTGGGCAGTGGGGCTTGGCACCATCACAAGCTCTTTCCTGTCTTGACCTACTCCCAAGTATGCGTTCATTTGAAAAGAGGGGACTGTAATCCTCTCCAGTGTCCCTACTGTCCATTCCAGTGTCACACCAGTCCTTGTGGAGTGCTCTCTCCTGACCATATTTGGAGGAAGAGACATAGATTATCACTCCTTGGTCCGTTGGCCTTTCACCTGCCTTATTATAATTTCCACCCAGAACTTTCCTTTCTCTTTTTTCAGTGGTGGATCATTCACCCTGTCTAACCCCGTCATCCACTGCTAACCTCACTTGCTGTCTATGTAACATGATGCTGACTTCAGCAACTTGGGAGGTGCTACTTATCACTGGTCCTAGCCTGACAGTTGGGAAAGTGACGTCCTGTTTGTATGTTTATCTGAAGTTATGTTGGGGCCTTTGACTAATTACGGCAAATTAAGTGCTTAGCATATGTGACTGCTTATTAATTAGTATTTTATTGATTCCCACCAACTCTTTTCAGAGTGTCTTTTCCTTTACCTTTTTGGGTAAGTAGTAACCAGTTTTCCCACTACTTTAGACGGTGGGCAATAACTAAACGTGTTCACAGCTCTCAGTAACATTTGTTCTATTGTTTTGTTTTGAGGTGGAAGGGGGAACTCTACCCTCAGAACATGAGGGAATAATATATACGTGGCTCACAAAGACCAGTGAGTACATCATCTGCATCTCCCACGACTCACCAGGAGAGGGCCTCTGACATTAGCTCAGTCCAGCCTTTTCTGACCCTCAGAGACCATTGTTAGTTAAGGCCAGGTGTTTTAATTTTCCTCAGAAATCTCTTGGAAACGTTGTTGAGGGATGGGGGTTCTTTTACAAATTTTGGAAATAAATAAATCAGTTGAGAAGACCATGCTTTTGAGTGGTCATTTGGTTTAGCAGAGCCCTTTGATTGAATGTGACTGTGGACATGTTAGCTGTAGTATAGCTTCAGATCTTCCCACTGAACCTACAGGCTTTAAGAACCAACCCAGGACTGTTATTTCCTATCGAACACGTGAGTTCTGAGGTCGTAGGCATGTCACTGACAGTAGCTCTCTGCCTCTCCTGAGCTAGGCGATGGATCACTTGGAGTCCTTTATCGCTGAGTGTGATCGGAGAACTGAGCTTGCCAAGAAGCGGCTGGCAGAGACGCAGGAGGAGATCAGTGCAGAAGTTTCCGCAAAGGTATGCTGGGGAGGCCTTCGCCTCACATTGTTGTCATAAAAACTGGGCTGCCACCAGGCTAGCAGTCACGGTCACTGCTGAGTGTGCATCTTTGGGGTGGATGGTACCCACCGCCTTGGCTGTTCCCAGTGAGGAGGGAAGGCCATCGCTGAGCTCTGAGCCCCTCCCCGCACTGTGCGTGTGGGGTTTTTTTTGTTTGTTTTGTTTTGCTTTGTGTGTGTGTGTGTGTGTGCGTGCGTGTGTTTTAAAGTTTCTTTTTTTTTTTTTTTAAACATCCCTACATAAAACAGGAAATGAGAAAAGTTAGCAGGGAAATGGTTAAACTATGGTGCATCCATATCATGGAAGAAGAAAGTAGATCTACATGGAATTGGCCTGTGTGTCATCTGGATGACCCTTGTCTCCTCTTCAGCGGAACTCTCTTCAGTGTCTTTTTTCCTTTCAGTTTTATAAAAGCATTTCTTAGGAAATAGACAGTTGCAAACTGGATCAACGGTGCCGTTTTATTTCTGAAAGCAAATCCCAATAATTAGGCATTTTGCTTACAGTATAAGTGTATGCATTTAGACCCATGCATTTTTTTACCCTTAACAGAAGATTGAACTGTAATAGAAGGCATAAAAAGAGATGGCCTAGGGCTTCCCTGGTGGCTCAGTGGTTGAGAGTCCACCTGCCGATGCAGGGGACACGGGTTCGTGCCCCAGTCCGTGAAGATCCCACATGCCGCGGAGCAGCTGGGCCCATGAGGCATGGCCTCTGAGCCTGCACGTCCGGAGCCTGTGCGCCGCAGCGGGAGAGGCCACAACAGTGAGAGGCCCACGTACTGCAAAAAAAAAAAAAAAGAGAGAGAGAGATGGCCTAGAAACTGACCCACATGATGGTCCTTGCAACCTGTTGGCAGTGAGCCTGTGCTCCGCAACGGGAGAGGCCACAACAGTGAGAGGCCCACGTACTGCAAAAAAAAAAAAAAAGAGAGAGAGAGATGGCCTAGAAACTGACCCACATGATGGTCCTTGCAACCTGTTGGCAGTAACAGCGGTGCCACTGCTTTTATTGGAACGTGGTGCACAGGTCTAGTTATGATCAGTTTCAGTTGTGGCGTTAAGGACGTTGTAATTGTTAGAATTCGCATGATGTCATCAGTGAGGGTTTCCAGCTGTTCTAATATTTTCAGTGGAACAGACCAGAAATGCAGCAAGAGAAACACTCGTTTTCTTTGCATTAAAAAATCTGTTGTTTTTAGATGTCTTCTTACCTGATTGTTTCTCTCTCCTAGGCAGAAAAAGTACATGAGTTGAATGAAGAAATAGGGAAGCTTCTTGCTAAAGCTGAACAGCTAGGAGCCGAAGGAAATGTGGATGAATCCCAGAAGATTCTTATGGAAGTGGAGAAAGTCCGTGCAAAGAAAAAAGAAGCTGAGGTTGGTGACAAAAATGTCTTAGAGAGGGAGGAAGTAGTAACTCCAGAGAGTTGACCTCTTGGGCTAAAATTAAGCCATGCCTTCTTTTTTTGTATACATATTGGGAAGGAGTTGGAGATAGGGTGGTATATTGTCAGGATTGTACGATTTAGAGTCAGCACACACTGGGGTTTGTGTCTTCACTCTGCCCCTGTGACCCCGTGTGGCCTCAGACTAGGCACTTGCCAGCTCTGCGCATTATTCCCACGTGTAGAATGTGTCCTGAGTACAACAGTCAGTGGAGGAGTGTTAGTGAGCACCTCTCGTCTGTCCATCTGGCTCCCAGGGAGGGGGCAGCGTGGTGGGTGTTCAGCTGGTGTAATTGGGACAGACTTGCTTTGCAGTTGCTATGTACAGTGAGGCCTGGTGCTTAGTGACACTGTGTCCTCAGTAGAGAGACCCGTGCAGGTTGCGGGTGGTACCCAGGTGGTGTCTGCTAGGCTGCCAGACCAGGACACACTGCTGTGTGGTGGAGAAGCTGAGTCAGGGACTCAATGTCTGTATCTGTGACAGCCGATTTCCTCCTAGATTATTTCCTCCGTTGCATACTCCCTGGTTCTCAAATCTCACTGCCGGAATTGGAGATGGCTTGGGTAGGCTTCGAGAACAGTGGGAATGGTAGTCAGAGGAAGACGGGGCAGGTGTGTTCCTTTAGTAAGTGCTTGTCAAACTCCAGCTATGGGCCAGGCACTTCTCTAGTTGTGAGCAAGCCGGAAGACTCCCTCTCCTGTTGGAGATGACACTGCTGTGGGGAGGGGGGCCAGGCAGAAGGGAATGTGAGCAACGGATAAGATTAATTCTGATGAAGATGGGTGCACTTGGGGGGTGCAGGACGTGTCCAGGTAGGACAGAGGGACCCTGGAAGGCCCTTAGCTGAGACCAGATGAGAAGGTTCTCAGAATGGTGGGTAGAGGTGAGATGGTGGAGTGGGCAGTGCCCCAGTGCAGGGCTGGTTTTGGTTGTTGCTGCACCCCCAGCTTGTCATGGTGCCTGATACATAGTAGCAGCTCAGCGATGACACAGTGATTCTCAGCTGAATACACGAATCCTGCTGACTGCCTGTGGGTGTTCGAGCGAGGCCCACTGAGGCAGTGACGTGTGCGTGAAGAGTCGCAAGTCCTGCGTAGAAATCCTACACGGCTGTATACTAAACCCCTGTATACTTAAATGGGAAATTTGTGTTTACATGTAAAAAAAAAAAGTCAGGCTCCCTCGGTTGCTGACAGTTCCAGCAGAAAGACCAGAGGGTCAGGAAGGAAGCTCTCCGGGCTCTTAGCGAGTCCTGAGGCCAGGCCTTCCTGCTTTGAAGAGCAGAGCAGACACCAGAAACCCGTGAGATGGCTCCGAGATTTATGCATAGGCTGAATAATTGTAGATGTGGGGTTCACCACTTGGATGTCTGCAGACAGCCAAGAGGGCAGCAGGATAGGGGACCCATGGCAACTTGTGCCCAGGACTCCAGGCATCCTTACTAGAAGACAGGTGCAAGGACGCTCACAGCAGAACTGGTAAAATGAGCAACTGTCGGTAATCTAGAAAACCACCCATGGACAAACAGCCATGTGCCCCTGAAATGGAGTCCTGCATCAGTGAACGAACTGAACACGTCTGCCTACAACATCCTGGAGAGAGCTCTCCAGCAACACAGGTGGGAGAAAGACCTGTAGCGCTGACGCGGGACTTCTAAATGCCCCAGGTGCACACACGATTTATGGGTCCACATGTGCAGTGAAGTACAGAGACAGCACTGAAGATCATGCTGAACGCACACGAATGCCTCTGGGGAGGGAGAGAACTGGCACTAGAGAGGGAAACATCAGGAATTGAATTTCCATCATAATGTTCTACATCTTTCATTAAAAGAAAAACAAAAACCTTAAGCAGAAGTGCTGAATATGGTGGGTACACTAGTTATCTGTGGTATTATTCTGCCCCTCTCTGTAGTTGTAAAACTTTGAATGCCTTCCTCTAATCTCTTTCAAAATCAATTGTAATTATTCTGAGTGAAAAAAGTCAATCCCATAGGGTTAAATACTATGTGGATCTGTTAAATAACATTCTTAAAATGACCAAACCATAAGAATGGAGAGCAGATTGGTGGTCACCAGGAGTCAGAGAAGTGGGTGTGGCTGTGAAAGGGCAGCAGGCAGGACCTTTGTGGTAATGGATGTTCTGAACCTTGACTGTATCACTCAGTGTCCTTTCTGTGATGTTGTGCTATAGTTCTTAAAGATAGAACCATTGGGGGAAACTGGGTAAAGAGTATGCAGCACCTCTCTGTATCATTTCTTAGGATGACCAGACAGCCTTGCCTCCTGCTAAGGGGAGGAAGGGCACCCTACCCGATCCTGTTCTGTCCTGTAGTTCTGAGGAAGGCCTATGGGGGGCACTCAGGTGATGAGGATGGGGACAGTGGCCGGAGTAAAGACAGTGGGGGTCCTGGGCACCAGAGTGCCTTTCTGTATCTTGGACGGTTTAGTGAGTGATGTGATGTGTTATTTTGATTTGCATTTCCTAGGGAACATTTTGAATGTGTGAAATAATGGAAGGTTACTACATTCAGCCTTCACTTTCAGGGCAAATGATTATTGAAGTGCATTTCTTAAACCTAGATTTTGAAGGACTGTTTTAACTTGGGCGCAAGCAGCAGTAACCATGTTCTGGTTCATTTTCTTTTGTGTTTCGTGTATTTTGCTTTGAGGCCGAGTGACTTCTTTTTTTAAAAAAATTTATTTATTTATTTTTGGCTGCATTGGGTCTTCCTTGCTGCGCGCAGGCTTTCTCTAGTTGCAGTGAATGGGGGCTGCTCTTCATTGCGGTACGTGGGCCTCTCATTGCAGTGGCTTCTCTTGTTGTGGAGCACGGGCTCTAGGCGCTTGGGCTCAGTAGTTGTGGCGCGTGGGCTTAGTTGATCTGCGGCATGTGGGATCTTCCCGGACCAGGGCTCGAACCCATGTCTCCTGCATTGTCAGGTGGATTCTTAACCACTGCGCCACCAGGGAAGTCCCTAGGGACTTCTTATGATTAGACTCAGACTGCACTGGCTGCAGGAGTGAGTGTGCTTTGTTCCGTTTGGCACACTTTCTCCTTTGAAGAGACTGTCTAATGTGTTTGTCCTTCGAAATTTTAGCTTTTTGGGCTGCGTTGGGATACAGTTTCCTGAACATTGGGACAATCTCAGTAGATACTCCTGTGTTTTTTGCTCGTCTGTATGGTTTAGTTTTTTTGTTTGTTTTTTTAAGACCCCTGTTGAAGATTCTCCCCTCTTGTTTCTTTGGTCTTTGAAGAGCTCTCCACCATAGCAGGGACTCACCTTCCCTGCTGGCCTTTTAGCACACACAGCATCCTGTGTGTCTGAGTGTTCTGAATACCCCTTGTTGCTTTGAAATCATGACTAGTAGTTCATTTCTTAAATAATTAAAATTGGGTTGGTGACAAGAATCTGAAGCTTTGTAAACTATTCAGTTTTTATGTATTTGAAAGTCATCTCAGACTTCCCTGGTGGTGCAGTGGTTAAGAATCCACCTGCCAGTGCAGGGGACAGGGGTTTGAGCCCTGGTCCGGGAAGATCCCACATGCCGTGGAGCAACTAAGGAAGCCTATGCACCGCAACGAAGAGTAGCCCCCGCTCACCACAACTAGAGAAAGCCCGCACAGCAACGAAGACCCAACGCAGCCAAAAAATAAAACATTAAAAAAAATTAAAAAAATAAAAGTCATCTCTAGAGAATTCCCTGGTGGTCCAGTACTTAGTACTTGGCACTTTCACTGCCAGGACCCCCGGGTTCAATCCCTGGTCAGGGAACTAAGATCCCACCTGCCACGTAGCCAAAAAAAAAAAAAAAAAAGTCATCTTTGTAGTCCCTTCACATACTTCCATTTTAGGGGCTGAGTAGACAGTGACATTTGACTCTCCCTCTCTTCCCATTCTCCAGGAAGAATACAGGAATTCCATGCCTGCATCCAGTTTTCAGCAGCAGAAGCTGCGTGTTTGTGAAGTCTGTTCAGCCTACCTTGGTCTCCATGACAATGACCGTCGTCTTGCAGACCACTTCGGGGGCAAGTTACACTTGGGGTTCATTCAGATCCGTGAGAAACTAGATCAGTTAAGGGTATGTTAATGTGTTGCCTTTCTGAAGAAACCCGAGTAGTTTTGTGATCGTCTTCACATCTCTTTGCTTTTAGAAAACCTTGTGTTCTTTTTTGTTTGTTTTTGTTTTTGTATTGTTTTGGGGGGGCGGTTTTGGTGGAGGTACTGAAAACCTTCTGTTCTGATCCTAAGATCATGCCTTGGCTTTATACTTGAGTTTTACAGTGAACTACTCAGATTTTATCCATATGTTCCCACAAGAGATCTAAGATCTCAGAATCCAACAGAGCCTGGGATATTTATTTAGTCTGCTACCCCTTGTTTACAGAGGAAAATGGCAGAATTCAGTCCCACGGTACAGAGAGTTCTCGTACCCCTCTGAAAACACTTCTGTTGGTGATGGGAAAGAGCCAGTAGTCTGCAGTTTTTCTTCTTGGACAGAGGTGGACACATGGAGGGTGGTCTGGCTAGAAGGATGAGAAGGTGATGGGGCTTTTTCTGATAGCCCTGCCCCACTGCTGGATGCCTGTGTCCTTTCCTCGGGGCTCCTCCTTGTTCTGGGTTAAGCTCTACAACATTCGACATCTTGGGTACGGAATGCCAAGGAGGAAGGTTAAATACATTTGTGATATTTTGAATTGTCTTCTTCAAATGGATGGTGCTTTCCCTGATTGTGTACTGGGATCCTATGATGGGATGCTGGGAAATGTGCAGGCCTTTTATCCAGACACCTGAAATCTATTGGAAGGACAGACACATGGCACCTGACTGTAGGACATCACGATAGTCAAGGCCTTGGGCCTTGTGTGCCCCCAGGAAGGAGCAGCGGGTGGCAGGGCCCTGCACCCAAGGACAGTCCCCCATAAGTGATGTGCGACTCAGCCCTGGGAGAGGGAGTTGGGTGGCAGTCTCAGCACTGGTCTTGAAACATTTGCTCCTGTGCTCCCAGTAGAATTTTGAAAAATGATATTCTTTGTCACACATTTTTAAGTTGGAATTTTTTTCTTATAAATTTATGGGTATAAAACACGTAAAAATATTTTATATGTAGTCAGTAGAACGTAAATAACAATTTGGTGTCAACTACCATCCCCATTAAAAATCTGTTCCTTAGGGAATTTCCTTTAAATTGTCGTCCCATTCCATAACACCCCAGAGTTTTGTCCTAATGTTTCTTATATCTGAAAGCCTTTTGTTTTTTTCTTAAGATGTACCTTTGCTTCAGAATACATTGAAACATTTAGAATTTAAGTATTCACCTGATCTAGAAGTCATGTATTGTCATTGCAGTTATGAGCAGTATATAGTTGATAGAACAACCCAACTAAGTTACAGATTTTGATATAAATAGCTGTTAAACTATCAACAGAAAATGTATTTGGAAGTGCACCTCTTAACGATAAGGAAGGTGGGAGTTGTGTGCCCTAATCAGAGATGGCTTCACTCCCAGTGGTTCCGGAGGTGTGCACCCCCCTGGGCTGTGCACCCCCTGGGCCATGCTCCAAGGTGGATGCAGGGTGAGAAGAGTGAGGACTTTCCTCAGGTGGGGGAACCTAGTGGTTTAAGGAGTGGGGAGGGTTTGGGAAGGAGGTGATGCCAGCCCACAGGCCGGTTCTGGGCCTCTCCTTGTCCTGGCCACACCTTCTCTTCCTGGGGCCTGGCTCCCATCCACACTGAGATTTAAGGTCACCCTTTATGCCCTCTTGGGCCTTTGTCTCCTGGCTCTAAGTTCCTCCCTCTCAGGGCCTTCCCCTTGGCAGCACGAGGGGCGGCATTGAAAGGCTCTGAGTTGATTTTGGGGTGCTCTGAGCTAGCCAGTGGATGGTGCTCTGGCAGGGGGGTTGCTAGGCCACCTCCTGCCTGTCGGCCTTCCTTGTCCACTGTGCTCACCATGACCCAACCTGATGGGACGTGTGGAGCCTGCTGTCGCCAGGAAGCCCCGCCAGCACCCCAGGACAGGCTGCAGCTTGGGAGGGTAGCTTGGCTCCTGCAGCAAGATGGATTTGGTCAGATACATGTTTTCTCTTTTACATGAAGTTTGTGGAGTCTCCTTGGGGTAAAAAAAAAAACTAAATTTATGGATTGATTTGAGCAATATGATAAAATTTCTGTGACTTAGATGTACAGCACTTAGAATGTGTAGTTTGTCACTGAACTTACAAAATGATAAAGCGTTTTTTTTCCCATGTATTTTCCATTGTTTAAGAGGTTTTATGAAGAATGTGTTCCTGTTCCCTGAGTTTCTCTTAGGTTCTTAAATTGCCAGTATTGAGGTCACATAAAGGTGCTTTGTTCAATAATGTTCACTCTAGTGTGTGACTTGCTCCTCCCCCATCTTCCAATTTTTTGTTTATTTAGAAAACTGTGGCTGAGAAGCAGGAGAAGAGAAATCAGGATCGGCTGAGGAGGAGAGAGGAGAGGGAGCGGGAAGAACGACTGAGCAGGAGGTGAGCACATGTGACCTGAGGACACCCCACTTCTTCCTGGCAGCATTGCATATTTATTGCCCTTGACAGTTGAGGTCTGCCAGTTTCCTGGGTGGCTCTTAAAAGAAAAATAAGCAAACACATAGCACGTTCAGTCAAGCGAGGTTCCGGCTGGTCCAGGAGGACCTGTGTGCACAGCTATGCGCTGTGGACAGGACACCCAAGCTGCTCGAGCAGGTGTGGCCACCTGATTCTTACCTAGAAAGATGTGGACTCCCTGGCAGGGGTGGAGGAGGACCTGTCACAGCACCTCCTGTGGAGCAGCCCTTGACCAGGACAGGCAGGAGCTGGGACACCAGAGAGGAACATGCTCTCATGCCGCCATGCCTGCTGTGGGCAGGACCCACCGGGGATGGGCTCCAGTGTGGGCCCAGGCTCGTGGGTGGTAGGGTGGAAGTAGAGAGAATGTGAGCTAGCTGGGAGGGTCCAGACCAAGGAGGTGGCAGTTCGAACCCTGTGAGGGCCAGGAGGGAATGATGTGTTCTGGGGGTGGAGCTGATAGGATTTGCTAGTGGGCGGATGCGAGTTGTGCAAAGGGGGAGTGGAGCTGGCTCAGGGTTTCTGACCAGGAGTGGCTGCTTATGGCGGTAGGGAGACTGGGAATGGTGTGTTGAGATGAGGAGGAGGTGGGGAGGAGAGTTTGGCTGTGGCCGTATTTGGGCCTAAGAGACATGCAGGTGGAGACAGCGGGTCTGGTCAGAGTTCAAGGAAGAGGCTGGAGCGCCGAGTGACCACTCTCTCATATTGGGCACAGAAACTGGGCTTTCCTGGAGGAATTCCTTAGTGAATAACTCAGGACAAATAATCCTTTATTGTATCTTTTGTGTTTCTTTTTGTTATTTTAACTATCTTAACAGATTCTGATTATAAATAGACTCAAAACAGTGTAAAAATATATTAAGCAAAAAGACACAGAGGTGACGACAGTCACTAGACATGTTGTGTGCACGGGTATATGTGGGACCCTCCACATGTGAGACCTTCCCATAGCAGCTGTGCTCTTGAAGGCTACACAAAGTCCCTACTATGATGCTGTAATTAACTATATCCTTTTATTCTCCCACCTTCACCCCTTTTGTCCACCCTCATTTCCCTACCTCTGGCAACCACCAGTCTGTTCTCTGTATCTATGGGTTTGGGTTTTTTTCGATTTCACATATAACTGAGATCATACAGTATTTATCTTTTTCTGTCTGACTTATTTCACTTACCATAATGCTGTCAAGGTCCATCCATATCGTTACACATGGCAGGATTCCATCTTTTTTTGTGGCTGAATAACATCCCACTGTATACGTACAACCACATCATCTTTATCCATTCATCTATCAGTGGACACTTAGGTTGTTACCATGTTTAGGCTACTGTAGATAATGCTACAGTGAACATGGGGGTGCGGCTATCTTTTCAAGATTGTGATTTCATTTCCTTCAGGTAAAAATACCCGGAATTGGAATTGTTGGATCATATTGTAGTTCTATTTTAAGTTTTTGAGGAACCTCCTTTCTGTTTTCCATAGTGGCTGCACCAATTTACATTCCCACCAACAGTGCACAACGATTCCCTTTTCTCTGCATCCTTACAAACACGTATATTTCTTGGCTTTTTGATGACAGCCATTCTGACAGGTGTGAGGTGATATATCATTATGGTTCTGATTTGCTTTTCCCTGCTGAACAGTGACGTTGAGCAGTTTTTTATGTGCCTGTTGGCCATCTGTATGTCTTCTTTGACAAAATGTCTATTCAGGTCTTCTGCCCATGTTTTTACCTTTTTTTTTTTTCCCCTTCTGTTTAGAGTTCTTTTTGTGTTTTGGATATTAGCCTATTATCAGATACATGATTTGCAGATATTTTCTCCTGTTCAGTAGGTCGCCTTTTCATTTTGTTGATGAGTTTCCTTCACTGTGCAGAAGCTTGTTAGTCCGATGTAGTCCCATTTGTTGACTTTTGCTTTTGTTGCCTTTGCTTTTTATTTTTTTTTAGAAGCCTTTGCTTTTTTAAAAAAAATTTTGATTAAGTTTTTATGAAACTATTTTTGAACGAGTAATCTAATGACCATCTTTGTATGTGTTTGAGGGTTTCTGAAATTCCTTAGAATTCCTGGGATAAATGAATATAATATATAAATATTGGTAGGTATTACAAAAATTGCTTTTCAAGAGGCTTTGTCAGATCACCCTCCAGCCACATGATGTGTGAGCATCTTCTGTCACTTCCTCCTTGAGCACACGTTGGTGGTGATATTGTAAATTTCTGCTTGGAACGGTGTGAAATGAGACCTCGTTGTAAAGTGCATTTCTTAGTTGTTGGTTGTATAATGTTTCCCACGGAGCTCATGTGACACACACTGGCAGTGAACCTGTGTTTGCAACTTGGGTGTCCTGCCCAGCCCTGCACCTGCCATGTGACTATCTATGTAGCTGAGGTGGTGTCCACTGTGAAGAGTTTGCAGAGCCACTGGTTCAACTCAGTGCAGCATGGACCCTTGGGTGCTGGTCTCTGCATTCTGCCTCCAAGTAGCTGGGGCTGGAGGCGGGCCTTACAGCAGGTCCTCTGGGAAGTTGGCCCTCCTTCACCACGTGAACTTGAGACACCTCCCCTCAGCTGTAAGGGATGGAGCTGTTTTGGGGAAATTGTTCATCTTTTTTTCCATTTTAGGTCTGGATCAAGAACCAGAGATCGCAGGAGGTAGGTTTTCCATTTATGTGTTCTCAGTGAGATGTTCTTTTCTATGTGCACTTAATACTTAACCTTTATAGCTTCACAGTTATTATCTGGTGGTCAGGTCTGGCTCATGAAGGGCACAGGATGTGGGTGAGACTCCAGTCCCATTTATAGCTGGCGTTGGCTGGGGCTTAGTGCAGTGTGGGAGTGGGGACCCACTGTCAATAAGAGGGACAGTCAGGGCGCTGCTGGGACCTGCTGGGCAGCCGGGAGTTTCCTGGCCAATGTACAGGAAGCGTCAGCGGGAAGGGTCTGGCCATAGTTACCAGAGAGTAGTTGGTGGGATTATTGTTAACCCAAGTTGTAAGTTTGTGGGAGGAGGGAAGATAACCAGTAAAGCATCAGCAGAACATCTGCTGCAGGTCACGCTCCCGGGACCGGCGTCGGAGGCGGTCAAGATCTACCTCCAGAGAGCGGCGGAAGTCGTCCCGGTCCCGGTCCCGAGACAGACACCGGCGCCACCGAAGCCGTTCCCGGAGCCACAGCCGGGGCCACCGCCGGGCATCCAGGGACCGGAGTTCGAAATACAAGTAACTATGACTCCTTCAGTAGCTGCGTCCAGGGAACCCTTTCTTTGTGTGCCAGGGTCTGGGGGTCTGTCATCTGTGGGACAGAGTGTTAGGGCCTTGAGGAGTCCTGAATGGGGCCCAGGGCACTGAGAGCCCTAAGCCGAGGGCAGCAGATGGCTTCAGGGCTGGGACGGTTGAGAGGCTGAAGAGGTGGTCGCACGTGGGCATGGCCACGCTCAGGGGCTGCACACTCACTGTCACTTTGGTACACAGAGCCCCTGACTAGGCCCTGCTTACCTCTGTTGTGGTTTTTTAAAGGAAAAACAGCAACAACAAAAAACACTAATAATCATATTCAGAGACGACCACTGTTAGCTTTGGTGAGATAGATTTTAAATATCTTTTTTTCCATTGTGTTTTTACATAATGGAGCGTATTCCATGTGTGGACTCTTGTTGTATTTTTCTTTGCAGTGTTTACATAATAGTGAAAGCTTTTCCTGTTACTAGAAACCTTTGCAGATGTCACTTTCTAGTGGCTGCCCAGCCCTCCCTGGGCAGTGGGTTGGGCACGAGACGGCAGGCCTGGCACTCTCTGGTCTGCTAGGGCCCTTCCAGCCGTGGTGGGTCCTACCCTTCCGTAGCCTGGTGCTGAGGGTCCAAGGTGTCAGTGCCTGAGGAGCAGCCAGGAGGGAGGGCCAGTCCTTGCTGAGCCTCTGGTTCCTGTTTCCCAGGTTCTCCAGAGAGCGGGCCTCGAGGGAGGAGTCCTGGGAGCGCGGGCGGAGTGAGCGGGGGGCCACCGACTGGAGGCTCGAGAGCACCAACGGGAAGACCGCGTCACGGAGGTCGGAGGAAAAAGAGGCTGGCGAAATCTGAACCCACGCCCAGGCGCTGTAAATAGTCCAATACACGTTTGACACAGCCTAACGTTACCCTTTATATTTGCTGAATACAACTCATCTTTTGTAGTTTACCATTTCTATTGTTTTGGAGCTAGCTGTGAGTTTCTCGAGATGTACAGAGTTGCTCCTGTGTTCTGGGTTATGTCAAGTGGGAATAAATAGCCTGACAGACTGCCTCCTGACGGCCGCGGTGCAGTCTCTCCTGTCCCCGGTGCGCTAGACTTCGCCGTGGCTTCCACAGGTTGGGGGACACACCAGGGGTCATCTGAGTTGAGCCTAGAAATGTGACTTACCGTTGGACTCCCCTTTGACTTTTGGCATATGATGTGCTGTGCACCTCCAACACCCAGACTGGCTGGGGCCGGATGTGCCCGGCCGTCTGCTTTGTGGGCTCCACATGTCTTTCTGAAGTCTGAGCTGCTCTCTTACCGAGGGCTGCCTGTCTGGTTTGTGGTTAGCAGCCTCATCCTGGCACTTGAGCTCAGATGAACTGCAATTCCCCCTCTTGGAGTTACTTAGGGCCAAGAAAGACCTGTGGATAGTATCTGCATGACAGCCACGAGGTCCTCAGAGGAGGGTGTGCTGACTTTGGAGTCAGGTGTGGTTTGACTCACCCTTGGGGGGCCTGGTGGTGTTACCCACTCTCCCTAAGCCCTTTTGCACGTATTGCTAAAGTGAGCCCTTTTTCTGTTTGTTTGTTTTTGCTGTACGCCGGCCTCTCACTGTTGTGGCCTCTCCCGTTGCGGAGCACAGGCTCCGGACACGCACACTCAGCGGCCATGGCTCACGGGCCCATCCGCTCCGCGGCATGTGGGATCTTCCCGGACCGGGGCACAAACCCGTGTCCCCTGCATCGGCAGGCGGACTCTCAACCACTGCGCCACCAGGAAGCCCTAAAGTGAGCCCTTTGGAAAAGTATAACTGGGAGCTCTTTTCTTGTTTTCACTTTTGTGGGGGTATTTTTGGAGGGAGCTTCTGGCTGGGCCAAAACACGCTGGAACATAACCCTGCTCACAGTGGGAGACCACTGGGAAGCCAGGGGTGAGTATCTGTCTGGTAGGTGGGTGGAGGTGTGCCCTCCCAGGTGGGAAGTGGATACAAGTTGGCAGAAAGCCTGGGTCGTGGGTGGGGGGGTGGGGTGTAAAGGTCTCCTGGGAGGGGAGAGGCAAAGGGGGTGAGGGCTGTGGTCATGGGTTCCCGACTCTGGTGCAGCCTGGCCTGTGACGGCGGGGGCTGGACCGAGCGGGAAGCCAGGGGCAGGGCTTCACAGCTCCTCACACCTCCATTCGTCACCTCCGGAAGGGATGTTTTGGGGTTTTGTCCTGTTTTTATTGTGTGCAGTACACATACATTTACCACTGTAACCATTTGTGAGTCTACAGTTGAGTGGCAATCACTGTAGTGGCCACTGTCCGTAGAGGGGTGGTTTTGAAGAGGCAGAGGGCAGATGGTGTCCCTGGACTTAGGAGGCCTGGGGTCCCAGCCAGAAAGCAGGTGATGCTGGGGTCAAGACGCCCAGGAGGGCCTGGAGGGCGGCTTCTGTTCCCCTTACACCTGGACGCTCACCAGTCAGTCCAGGACCAGGCAGTGGGAACCCTTGCTACCTGGCTCTTCCAGCCTCAGTGCTGGAGGCACCCGCCTGCCCCTGGCACATCACAGGGCCTGAGAGCCTGGTTCCCCCGACCCCTGAGCCTTGGGTTCTCTGTGTTGGCCCAACTCCTGGGCGCAGGAGTGCAGCAGACCGGCCGTGGCCCTCTGCTCTGGATGGGCAGAGGAAGAGGTCAGACTGGTGGGGGCAGTGCACAACCCAGGACACCCGGGCTGCTCTGAGGACGCCACAGCGCACCCTGGGTGGGTCCCAGCAGAGGGCCTGGTAGGTGGGTGGAGGACCCCGAGGGTGCTGAGAGGAGGGGACTGGGGCCAGAGGGGGGCACCTACCTGAGCCCCCTCACTCCTTGTTAAAATACTGATGTGGGGAATCACTTATTTAACAGGGAAGAGCAGGGATGCAGGTAGGGAGGTGATTGCAGTCCTAGCAGAGAGTTGGGTCGGCCCAGCCAATAGGTGCAGATGCTTCCGGGGCCCATGGTCATGGTGGGCCCTAGGCCCCTGGGGTTAACCCCAGGGCTCTGTGGTGCCCTCAGCCCCTCCCTGTCATCAAGTTCTCAGAGACTCCCCCACACACACCATGCTTCTGGCCACTGGCGGGGGTCGGGTGTGGCATGGTGGTAGCACCTTGTGTAGGTTGTGGAGTCTCCTAAGTGCACAGAGGCCCCAGGCTGTCCCGGGGGTTGGGGGTGGCAGGGCTGTTTCGGCTGCTCTCCCCTGTGTTTCTGGGGGGTCTCTAGCCAGACCCAGAGCTACAATCTAGGGAAGCGAGGGATGGAGGATCTGTGCTGGCCCTGCTGCTGCGTGGGAGCCCATTGCATCCAGGGCAGCTCCCAGGCCCTCGCTGCATCATGTGGATAGAGGGATATCCTCCCTGGATGTAGCCGGGTGCTCTTGGTTGGGCCTGGGGGCTGGGGGGCTGTGTCCAGCCATGGGGAAGTGGTGTGCACAAGCAGTGCCTCTGGTGGGCCCCCTGCCTGGGAATGGGATGGGGGCCACAGTGGGGCTTAGAACCCACACATGGTCCTGCTCTGGGGAGACTGGGTCAGCTAAGTGGTTTTTGGACTTTATTGCATGTCATTGTGATCTGGAGGACTTGTTAAAACAGGTGGCTTGGCCCCCGCTCCTGCAGACTTTCTCTTGGTCTAGGGAGGGGTCCAGGAATGTAGACCTTTTTTATTATTTTGCAGGTAGATTTTTTTGAGTGAGATAAACTCTCCTACCATGAAGTTCAACATTTTAACCACTTTAAAGTATATGGTATAGTGGTTTTTGTATATTCACAATGTTGTGCTATCTAGTTTATGATTGTGTAGCTTTAGAACAATTTTATCACCCCAAACCCTGTACCCATTAGCAGTTACTCCCCCTTCCCTCTGGCCTGAACCACCACTAATCTACTTTCTGTCTCTGGAATCACACGATGTGACCTGTGACTAGCACCTCTTACTACTGAGCATGGTGTTGGAGGGTTCATCCACCCTGTAGCCTGTATTGGTACCAAGAATGTAACAGTTTCCTTGGGCTGCTGGTGCTGCTAGTCCGGAACACACTGAGAGCTGGACTGGGGGCAGCAGGAGGGGTCCCTGACAGCTGGGCCACCAGCTGCAAACCCTCAGTGGCATCTCTCCTGGGACGTGAACTGAGCCGCTGTCCAACTCCTTAGAGCAGTCCAACTCCAAGAGCTTCAAGCTCTTGCCACCAGGGCACACGCAGAAGATAACACTTGTTCTGTTTGGACCTGAGGAAAAGAGGGTTGAGTCCTGTCCACAGTTGCTGGCGCATTGTATTCCTTTATGTCCACTGCACAGGCCCTAAGCCCGGCCCTCAGACAACCCTTCCTCCTTCTCCCACACCCCTGGGCAGGCTCCAGCACAGGAGGCTTTGGTGCCATGTGGCCCTGGGCGCGGGGTCACAGGCAACAAAGCTGATGGCTGCTTGAGGACCTACACATCTGCCACCAAGTGCCAGTGATCCCTGGTTGGAGGCGGCCCTCCACCCCCTGCCCCGGGGCACCTGGGAGTCCACTGGGAAAGCCCGAGGGGTCCCTGGGGTCCCTGCATGTCCTGAGCACCCACAGCTCTCTGGCGCTTTCCGGCCTCTTCTGCTCTTCCGTCTTTCCCTCCCTGGGGCACCTGCTCCCCGCCCTCCATGGCTGGCTCCCTTCCCCGTGTCATCCCCGCAGCCTGGCCTGCCTGACTTCCTTGCCCAGTGCCCGTGGGGCTGGGGGTGCCCTCCCAAGGCGGTTGTGCGAGGAGCACTGTCCTCACTGTCCAGGAGAGAAGTCGCAAGCGGCCAGCCAAGGGGACTTCCCCCACCTGGATCCCAACCACCTTCATTTTCTAATTTTTATTGAGATGTAATTGACAAATGTTGTTATGTTTCAGGTGTACAACGTAATGATTTAATATATGTATATATCGTGACATGATTTTTTTCTTGTGAGAACTTTTAACCTCTACTCAGCAACTTCAAACATATAACACAGTATCATTGTATATATAGTATGATGCTTATAATTACATAATAATGTGATATATTACAATACAGAATTGTATTGTCCTGGGCCTCCTTCTGAAGCTGCTAGTGCCTCTTTTGGAGCCCCACCGAAGTCCAGCCTGCCTGGGAATCCAGGCCAGTCAGCCCCAGGCCTGGCCCAGGCTCTGTACAGAAGAAAGCACAAAACATTTTGTTCAGAGAACAAGGAGCAGGCCCTGCATGTGCACCTGGGTCCAGAGATAGGACATCTCCAGCTCCTGGGAGCCCCCGTCTTCCCCCACAATCCCTGTCAGAGGTCTCTGCTCCCTTTGAAAATCACTTACCATAAACAACACACATTTATTGTCCCACCGCTTCTGAGCATCAGGGTTACCAGAGCTGCAGTCTAGGGGTCTCATCTGAGGCTGTACTGGGGAAGGGTCCTCCCCAGCTCACCTGGTCGTGGCAGCAGTCAGCGGCTTTCCAGCCTTGGCAGGAGGCTCTCCACAGGGTGGCTCAGGGCAGCAGGTGAGGGAGAGGGTCTCCTCGCAAGACAGGCAGCACCTCAGTCCTGGGAGTGCCTTCCCATTCCCACCCCAAATCCTGTGGGTTAAAAACAAGACAAGTGGTCTGGGGGTGGGGGTGGGGGAGCACGGGCGAGAGAGACATGGAGACACAGCAAGTGCTGGAGAGGGTGTGGGGAGCAGTTACCACAGAGCCCAGCAGAGGTCCACTCCTTGAGACACACTTGGGAGCGCTGAAAGAGACTCAGAAATCCTTGTACATGCGTGTTTATGGTATTCACAGTAGCCAGAAGGTGGAAACAACCCAAATGTTAACAGATACAGGGGCAAGCAAAGCCCAAAATGTCTGTTCCTACAATGAGATATTGCTAGCCGTAAAAGGGACTGGAATTCTGATGCATGTCTAACATGAATGAGCCTTGAAAACCTTATGCTGGGTAACAAGCTGGACACAGAAGACGATGTACTGTATCCGTTTCCATGAAAAGTCCAGGATCAGTAAATCCACACAGACAGACAGTAGGTGAGTGACTTTCAGGGGCTGAGTGGGGGAGAGGCATGGAGGGTGACTGGTAATGGACACAGGGTTTCCTTTCAGAGGATGAGAAAGTTCTGGAACTAGATGTGATGATTGCACACCATTGTGAATGTACTAAGCACCGCTGAATTGTACACTTTAAAATGGTTGAAATGGTAAATGTTATGTGTATTTCACCATATTAAAAATAAAAAGCTTGGGGGAGGGATGGATTGGGAGTTTGGGGTTAGTAAATGCAAACTATTATATGTATGTATAACTGAGTCACTGCTGTACACCAGAAACTAACACAACGTTGTAAATCAACTATACTCCAATAAAATAAATTTTAAATAAACAAAAAGCAAAGCCACACTCAAAGGGAGGTGACAACACGGGGAGAACACCAAAAGGTGGGGTAACGGGCTCCACTCTAGAGTCTGTCCCCACCATTGTTACTAGTGACACTTCTTTTTACTCTATTTGTGCCTTTTTTTTTCAGTACGCGGGCCTCTCACTGTTGTGGCCTCTCCCGTTGCGGAGCACAGGCTCCGGATGCGCAGGCTCAGTGGCCATGGCTTACGGGCCCAGCCGCTCCGCGGCATGTGGGATCCGCCCGGACCAGGGCACGAACCTGTGTCCCTTGCATCGGCAGGCGGACTCTCAACCACTGCGCCACCAGGGAAGCCCGATTTGTGCCTTTTGTCTGCAAGTCCTTTGTCGGATCTTTATCCTTTCTTTGGATCAGTTAAGTCACATAGTCGGTATAGTTAACAATGTTCTTGGTTTTGTTGATACTGTCTTTTGTGGGGGGCTTTCCATTTGTCATACCCATTCTCTTTCCATTTTTGCCCCTTTTTGGGGGGATTGTTTTATTTTAACAGTGTTTTTCACTCTGTTAGTTTGGAAGTCATATGCTCTATTTCTATTCTTTCTATTCTTATTCTTCCCCTAGAATTTACAACATGCATACTTGATATGTTGTGGTTGGCTGAATGATAGCCTTCAAATATATAGAGGTCCTAATTCCTGAGATCTGTGAATATTCCTTTATATGGCAAGGGGATTTTGAAGATGTGATTAAGTGAAAGATTTTGAGATGGAGATGATTCTGGATTATCCAGGTGGGCCTAATGCAATCACAAATGGGAGACGGAGATTTGGCCACCAAAGAAGGCCGGGTACTCCTGGCTTTAAAGCTGGAGGAAGTGTCCAAGAACCAAGGAATGCAATTCTAGAAGCTGAAAAGATGAGGAGAGGATTTTCCCCCAAAGCCTCCCGAGGGGCATGGCCTGCGGACATCTTGATTTCAGCGTAGAGAAACTGATTTTGGGTGTCTGCTCTCTAGAACTGTAAGACAATAAACTTGCATTGTTTTAAGTCACTGAGTTTTTGTTATACCAGCAACAGGAAACTGAGTCTAAAGTTAATGAAAACATTGTTTGCATGACATGGTACAAGGACTTAAGAGGACTTGAGGGCTCTGAACGCCTTCTTGTTTAGTATCGGCGGGTGTTTCGTGTCTGTGTAGGGCTTTTTGGTGGCTTTTTTGTTTTCTTAACTCCATAGACATTATAACTTTACATACAATCAGTGTTTGTATTTACCAGTGTTTTTGTTATTCACTCTTCTTACAGCTCAGACTTCTGAAATATATCCTTCAGTAGAGTCAGGACAGGGTGGGGCAAGTGAGGCACCAGGGGCATGATATTCAAGGAAGAGCTGGGAAGCTACTTCGCTGGTGGTCCAGCGGTTAAGACTCTGAGCTCCCAGTGCAGGGGGCATGGGTTCCATCCCTGGTCAGGAAACTAGATCCTGCATGCCACAATTAAGAGCCTGCGTGCTGGAACGAAGAGCCGGTGCAGCCATATAAATATTAAGAATTTTAAAAAAGGAAGAGCTCCTCCTTGGTGTTGTGCAGGGTCTTATGGTCTTGATAATTGATTCTGACCTTTTTTTTTTTTTTTTTTTTTTTTTTTTGCTGTACGCGGGCCTCTCACCGTTGTGGCCTCTCCCGTTGCGGAGCACAGGCT
>NC_041227.1:47112502-47115417 GCF_002837175.3 Physeter macrocephalus | reverse complement strand
GGACTGGGGCACGAACCCGCATCCCCCGCATCAGCAGGCGGACTCTCAACCACTGCGCCACCAGGGAAGCTCCCTGACTTAATTTTTTTAAGTTCACTAATTCTATGACTGTTTTGTTAAGGTTATCCATTGCATTTTTATTTTTGATGGTTATATTTTTCATTTCTAAACGTTCTTTTTCACATGTGCTGTGTGACTTATTATATTTTATGGCTCCCTGCAGATATTTGAAATCTTGTGTTTAATTTTCTGAACAAGCAAAGTTGTAATTGAATCTGACACTTCAGCGGGTCCATTCTGCTGACTCGTGTATCTGCTGGCTTTCACGCACGGTGTCTTCTTTCCCCCTGTGCCTGGTGAGTTTGCTAGTCCTGGCCCTTTGTGGCCTATGGTGAAGTGATTTCTTCTAGGGAGGATTTGTTTGCCAGGGGTCTATGAGGGAGTCCAGGATCATTTTACACAAAATCCACAGCCTGGAGATTTTGGTAAGGGGAGTACCCCTCTGGTGATATGAACTTGGTCTGCAAAGCCACAGGTATTGGCATGTGATTTCAGTTTATCAGGGAATTGTTTTCCCTTTTCTGCTGAACATAAGGTTTTTTTGTTTTTGCTTTTTGTTTTTTTTCTTTCTTTGTTCATTTTTCCTAGTCCCTGTGTTTGGGGAAAAGGATACCCAGTGGGCTATCCTTTTCGGGCTCCAGGTTTATGGGGAAGAGTCACCTTTTGGGTATGTCACCTTATACTGGGCCTTTTAACATATGAGCCTGTGAGAAAAAAAAATCCCAGCTCACGTTTGCTAGTTTCGGCAAGTACATCAGAAGCCAGGTGGTATAGGTTCTGTGACACCTCTCTGAGTTCTCACATTTACTTGGTTTTTGGTCTGAAAATTCCTTATCATCTTGCTTGCCCTTTGTGCTGTTGAGAAGATGGAAGGCATCTTATCCGGCATTTTAAATTGTCATAAATGAAGCTGTAGCCTCTTTTCTTACCAGGTTGGAAATGGCAGCACAGAGCAGGCAAAGCCTTGGAGCATGACAGGGTCCAGAGGCCTGAAGGAAGGGTTGGGTATATTTCGAGGAGAGACTCCCCCCAAGAAAGACAGAAAAAAAATGGGCAGAGGCGTCAGGTCCACAGACCTGACAAAGAACAAACACCACCCTGGGAAAGTGGGTGATTCTACGGAGAAGTCAAGATGGAGCAAGCAGCGTTCACCTTCACAAGTAACGAGCTAAATGAGGGCTGCGGGGTGGGGAGTGCAGGCTCTCATCTCCTGCTCACGAAACTCAGGAGGGCAGTTTTGGAAATTTTATCAAAAAGCCATAGCAATGGGCATACCAGAAATTCCACTTCCATAAAAATCCCCCAAGGAAAGAATTATGTTTGTGCATAGAATTTTTGCTACAAATGCTCAGGGCAAGGTTTTCTGCAAATTAATTGTGAAAGGGCGAAAGACATAAACATAAATGAATAATCACTCATACCGCCACCACTTTCCTTTTCTGGGATTAGATCAGGTATACTGACAGCTGTCTTCTCTGCCTCCCTAGTCCCGTGCCCATGAACTGCTGCCATCACTTAGTGTGTGTTGTTTTCAGTTTTCTTGTGATTATGTCAGTATGAATCTGGATTTATTCTCTACAGTGACCTGCTGTGTATTTTGTTCCATGAACGTCTTGGCATTGTTCAGTGTCTGTGCCCAGAGGCTGACCTCCCTGTGTGCCTCTACTATAATTTTTTTAAAAATTTACTTTATTGAAGTATAGTTGACTTACATGTTAATTTCTACTATATGACAAAGTGACTTAATTGAAGTATAGTTGACTTACATGTTAATTTCTACTATATGACAGTGACTTAATTATGTGTACATATACATTTTTTTCATATTCTTTTCCATTATGGTTTAACAGGATATTGAATGTAATTCCCTGTGCTATGCAGTAGGTCCTTATTGTTTATCCATCCTATATATAATAGTTTGCATCTACTAACCCCAAACTCCCAATCCATCCCTCCCCCATCCCTGCTTTCCCCTTTGGTAACTGTAAGTTTGTTTTCTATGTCTGTATGTCTGTTTTTCTTTCACAGATAAGTTATTTGTGTCATATTTTCGAATCCACATATAACTGTTATGGTATTTGTCTTTCTCTTTTTGACTTACTTCACTTAGTATAATAATCTCTAGGTCCATCCAGGTTGCTGCAAATGGCATTATTTCATTCTTTTTTTTTTATAGTTGAGTAATATTCTGTTGTATATATGTACCACATCGTCTTTATCCATTTCTCTGTTGATAGACATTTAATTTGTTTCCATGTCTCGGCTGTTGTAAATAGTGCTGCTGTGAACACTGGGGTGCATTTATCTTTTTGAATTATAGTATTGTCCAGATATATGCCCAGGAGTGGGATTGCTGGTTCATATGGAAACTCTATTTTTAGCTTTTTTAGGAACCTCTAGACTGTTTTCCACAGTGGCTGCACCAATTTACATTCCCACCAACAGTGTAAGAGGGTTTCCTTTTCTCCATATCCTCTCCAGCATTTGTTATTTATAGGCTTTTTTCTTTTTTTTTTCTCCTCACCGCGCGGCTCTTGGGATGATCCCTGAGCAGGGATTGAACCTGGGCCACAGCAGTGAAAGCACCGAGTACTAACCACCTCACCGCCAGGGAATTCCCATGTTGTTTGTAGACTTTTTTATGAGGGCCATTCTAACTGGTGTGAGGTGATACCTCATTGTAGTTTTGATTTGCATTTCTCTAGAGATTTTGAGTATCTTTTCATGTGCCTGTTGGCCATCTGTATGTCTTCTTTGGAGAAATGTCTTTTTAGGTCTTTTGCCTATTTTTTGATTGGGTTGTTAGTTTTTTTGTTATTGAGTTGTATGAGCTGTTTGTACATTTTGGAAATTAA
>NC_041227.1:47107681-47112002 GCF_002837175.3 Physeter macrocephalus | reverse complement strand
AAAGGCCAACCTTGAAATGTTTAAGTGTGTTTCATGGCAACAGGGACTGAAATTCCCAGGATACTTGCGGACGTGTCTGTGGGCCCACCCCTGCTCTGGATGGGCAGCAGTGAGGCAGCATCCCCAGCGCACACAGCACCACACACAGGCCTGGACCTGGGTGGCTTCCCCAGGCTCCCAGCCTCCCGGGCCCACGACAGGCCCTGTCAGCCCTGAGAACTCTTCAACAAACACTTCTTCGAGCCCCACGGAATCCACACCAAGGGGACTCCTGTTACTCATCCCTTCAACCACATGCCAAGCACAAGGGCTGTGTCACAGAAAGCGAGGGGACATCCCTGACCTCGTGGGGTGCTGTCACTCAAGTCACAAAGCTGCACGGGCAGACACAGGTGCTGGGCAAGTTGAGGCAGCCACAGACGCTTAAGTCCCGGGGCACAGGACCGCCAGGCCACACCACAAACCCAGATTTTAATTAAAGCAGCCAATCCAGAGCCATTCCTTTGCAAAGTCCCACCCCAACCCCTAACCTCAACCAGTTCTCACAGCTTCCAGCCTCTCACTTCTGCTCTGAGAACGCCCTTCCCAGGGGTCAGCCAGCAAGTCTCCACCAAGAAAGAGATGTATGTTCCCTGCCACCTGCGCAGCCTCCCCTTCTTAGCTCCCAGGTGCAGTCCACCCTGCAGGAGCGGAGCAGGCCAGGGCAGACCTTCGAGGCCAACACGGACCTGGTGGGTCAGAGGGAAGGCCACAGACCAGGGGGCTCCTGAGAAGTCTCCGAGCTGCTGTTGTTGCCAGGCGGGGACAGGGGACGGGGAGGACACCGATGCCCCTGGGACTCCTGCGGGAGAAGCACCGCCAGTTTCCCTGGGGCCGGACCCAGGACCCAGGAGCCTGTTTCCAGACCCCACTTGGTCAGAGTGGGGTCTGGAAACAGGAAGGATGGGGTGGTGTTTCACCTGGAGGAAAGTGACACACCTGGGTTCTGGAAGGAATCTAAGTGCTGAATGGTGGACCCTGGCAGCTGTTTTTGCAGCAAACGATGACTCCTATCCTTGGAACTAGTGCCACTAGAGGGTGCTGGGCTGCCCCAAGCCCCAGGTCGGCCGGCCCAGCAGGTCACCTAGGAAGCAGCCAACTATCCAGGGCCTCATTCCCTCCAACTTTCCAACACAATTCAAACCTAAGAAATCACAGCTCATTATTCACTTAGAAACATGAAGTCTGGTTCTGGTTTGCTTTTTATTGTAATTCCACGTTAGCGTGTAGTCTAATCCTACTTGAGGCATGCAAACTCCCTCTCAGAAAATGGCAACAGTTTCCAAGGAAGGGGTGTCTCTTACCAGCCCACCCAGACCAGAGGGCAGAAATTCTCTTACTGCAGGAAAAACTTCCATGTGGTCATGTGGATAAAAAGAGACAGGGTCAGACTACAAGACCAGAAATCTGTTCTGGGTCAAGACCAAGGCTTCGCCAAGAGGTCTCCAGAGCAGGAGGGACCAGAAACCAAGGCAATCATGCAGCAAGGGGCGTTTCACGCTGCTCTGATTTCCCCCAACGCCCAGAGGTCACCGAAATAAAGAAACGGAAACTCCAGCCCGGACGCACACCCCAAAGGACAGCTCTACCTCCCACATAAAGGCACCTGTGCCCCCAACAGAACATGGGCGAAGGGGGAAAACTTCCCTGGCGGTTCGGTGGTTAGGACTCTACGCGTTCACTGCAGAGGGCGCAGGTTCAACCCCTAGTCGGGGAACTAAGATCCCCCAAGCTGTGCAGCTGGGCCAAAAAAGAAAAAAAAAAAACAAAACAGGTGAGGGGTCGGAGCAGAGTGCTCACAGAAAAGGAAACAGGGATTTTCCACACGTGAAGTCGTGCACATCTGCGTTCAGATAAAGCTGCCCTGAGACCCTGTCCTCCACCCATCATGGTGGGCAGAACCCAAAAGCTCACAAGACCCTGTGCTGGCAAAGCTCAGGTGCTGCTGATTGGAATGCAGACTGAGCCACAGAAGGAAGTGCCTCCAAATGACACGCACACCTGACCTATTCAGCCTGGCAATTCTACTTTTAGGAATTTATCTCATGGATGCACAGGCACTCGCACGAAATAACACGCATATAGCTGAGCAGCACGTTTTTCAGCAGCAAAAGCTGGAGCCAATGATGCCCCAGGGAGGGGACAGGCAGCTGTGCAGCAAGGAGAAGTCAGTCCCTATTTACCAACAGACAGACGTCTGTCGGTAAGCTGCACGTTAAAATGAGGAGGTAAAGGGAGAACCATGCACTCAGTGCACTCTGGCTGCGAAAGGGTTCACCGTATGTGCTTTAGCACCTTGCGACAGGGCGCACAACACTCGGCTGCCTGATGCAATGCACCCTGCCACCGGGAAAGAAACCTGGCAAGGGTGCAACGGGAAAGAAACTCTGTGCTCTGACTTTCAGACTCAAAGGACAGGTGACCTTTTCAAAGACTTAAGTTATAAAAAAGGAAGGGCTTCCCTGGTGGCGCAGTGGTTGAGAGTCCGCCTGCCGATGCAGTGGACACCACAACAGTGAGAGGCCCGCGTACCGCAAAAAAAAAAAAAAAAAAAAAAAAAAAAAAAAAAAAAAAGGGAAATTACCAAAAGGTCATAGTGATTATCACTGGGTATGGGATTATAGATGATTTTTATTTCCTTTATAATTTTTTTATATTTCCTAAATGTCTACAATAAACACATATCATTGGTGAAATCAGAAAAAATATTAACATTAAAAAAAAAAGAAAGGGACTTCCCTGGTGGTCCAGTGGCTAAGACTCCACGCTCCCAGTGCAGGGGGACTGGGTTCAATCCCTGGCCAGGGAACTATATCCCGCATGCCGCAACTAAAGATCCTGCACACTGCAACGAAGATCCCCGATGGTGCTGTGGCCCCAGCTCTCAGATCAGGTCCACCTCCAGCAGGGAATGTGGGTCCACTGGATGGAGCAAAGCCCCGAGAAAGCCGGGGTGGGGGAGGTGGGGGAGCAGAGGAGAATGTGGGGAAGTTGGGGGTGGTGGAGAGGAGAGAGGCCTGCACCTACACACTATCTGTCCAGCAACATGCCTGGTGCTGCAAGGTCCCCTCAGCCCTGAGAGGCCCCTGGTGAGCCAACTGGCCAGGTGCACTTGGGCAGACGGCCCCCCACCCCCATTCCCCATCCCATCCCCACTGGAGACCCAGGGCCAGGGAGCAGTGGTCAGAGCCACATGGACGCTCTTTAAAAACAAGAGAAGTGCCTTGCTGGTCCACATTTAAGAGAGTTGGTGCTGAGCCACTAATATATGAGCTGTGTCTCCAACGCCTGCTGCCCTCACACACTCAGGGTCCCAAACCCCCATGACCCTGGCGCGGGGGGAGCAGAGCCAACCCCAGCCCCAGCCTCTGAGCCTCAGTCTCCTCGTGGGTGAGATGGTGACAGTGACCGCGCCTAACGAAGGTGGGCCTGGAACTTGGCACAGTGTTGCACTCAGTCAGCGTCACCGTGCATTTCAGGTCCCATGCTCAGCTTTCTTCAGGTTCATTTTCTGGCTAAAGACAAGTCTGGAGGTGACCGTCCCAGCGGGGCTCCTCCCCAGCGTCCCCCCATCTCAGGTACAGCAGGGAAACGGCACCAGCCCGAGGAGGCCCATGGGAAGCAGGCCACCATCTCACCTGTCGTAAGCGTCCTTGAGGTCCCTGGCCAGCTTGCACTTGGGCAGGATGTGATGGAACGGGGACTGAGGCCCATCATTTGCTGCAAGAATTGTAACACAGAGGACTCAGAGTCTGCACAGCGAGGAGCTTGCACAGGCCAGAAGACAAGTTTAACCTAAAAAGAATTTTAAGTGGCTGTAAACCAAACATCAGGAAATTCCCCACTGGTGTGCTCAACCGTCTTTATACGGGATATCTGGATTTACCCTTCACCAGTGGCCCAACCTGACCCTGTAGCCACAGCCCTCACAGGAAGAAACCCTTCTGCAGCTACCCTGCAGGCTCCCCACAGGCCGCCAGAGCCACCCCCACCTCAGACCAAGCACTCCCTGCCTCACCCCACTCCTTTCCCCACACACTTACACCAGTGCAATTTATTTTCATGATCCAAAGTCTCTTGTTAATCTTTTCTCATAAATGTCTAACAAAAAATATATGTACTTAAATTGAACTTTTAAAAATTTCCTGTGAAAAAGTCACAGATTCTAAAGAGAATGTTTAAAAAACAAAACTTCTGGGCTTCCCTGGTGGCGCAGTGGTTGCGCGTCCGCCTGCCGATGCAGGGGAACCGGGTTCGCGCCCCGGTCTGGGAGGATCCCACA